>NW_012110230.1:229300-247149 GCF_000951045.1 Mandrillus leucophaeus
TTCCTTTCCATGTTTAGTGCTTCCTTCAGGATCTCTTGTAGGGCAGGCCTGGTAGTGACAAAATCTCTAAGTATTTGCTTGTCTGTAAAGGATTTTATTTCTCCTTCACTTATGCAACTTAGTTTGACTGGATATGAAATTCTGGCTTGAAAATTCTTTTCTTTAAGAATGTTGAATATTGGCCCCCACTCTCTTCTGGCTTGGAGAGTTTCTGCCGAGAGGTCTGCTGCTGAGGGGCTTCCCTTTGTGGGTAACCGGACCTTTCTGTCTGGCTGCCCCTGACATTTTTTCCTTCATTTCAACACTAGTGAATCTGACAATTATGTGTCTTGGAGTTGCTCTTCTCAAGGAGTATCTTTTTGGTGTTCTCTGTATTTTCTGAATTTGAATGTTGGCCTGCCTTACTAGGTTGCAGAAGTTCTCCTGGATGATATCCTGAAGAGTGTTTTCCAACTTGGTTCAATTTTCCCCATTACTTTCAGGCACACCAATCAGACATATATTTGGTCTTTCCACATAATTCCATATTTCTTGGAGGCTTTGTTCATTTCTTTTTACTCCTTTTTCTCTACACTTCTCTTCTTGCATCATTTCATTCATTTGATCTTCAATCTCTGATACTCTTTCTTCCAGTTGATCGAGTCCATTACTGAGGCTTGTGCATTTGTCACGTAGTTCTCGTGTTATGGTTTTCATCTCTATCAGTTATTTTAAGGACTTCTCTACATTGGCTATTCTAGTTAGCCATTCATCAAATCTTTTTTCAAGGTTTTTAGTTTCTTTGCGCTGATTACATATTTCCTCCTTTAGCTCTGAGAAGTTTGATCGACTGAAGCCTCCTTCTCTCAACTCGTCAAAGTCGTTCTCCGTCCAGCTTTATTCCATTGCTGGTGATGAGCTGTGTTCCTTTGGAGGGGGAGATGCGCTCTGATTTTTTGAATTTCCAGCTTTTCTGTACTGCTTTTTCCCCATCTTTGTGGTTTTATCCGCCTTTGGTCTTTGATGTTGGTGACCTACTGATGGGGTTTTGGTGTGGGTGTCCTTTCTGTTTGTTAGTTTTCCTTCTAATAGTCAGGACCCTCAGCTGTAGGTCTGTTGGAGTTTGCCTGAGGTCTACTCCAGACCCTGTTTGCCTGGGTATCAGCAGCAGAGGCTGCAGAAGATAGAATATTGCTGAACAGCAAGTGTTGCTGTCTGATTCTTGCTCTGGAAGCTGCTTCTCTGGGGTATAGCCAGCTGTGTGAGATGTGAGGCGTCGGTCTGCACCTAGTGGGGGATCTCCCAGTTAGGCTACTCAGGGGTCAGGGACCCACTTGAGTAGGCAGTCTGCTTGTTCTCAGATCTCACAGGGACATTTACCTCTGCTGAGGTTTCTGCTCCTTTTCATTTAGCTATGCCCTGTCCCCAGAGGTGGAGTCTACAGAGGCAGGCAGGCATCCTTGAGCTGTGGTGGGCTCCACCCGATTTGAGCTTCCTGGCGGCTTTGTTTACCTACTTAAGCCTCAGCAATGGTGGGCGCCCCTCCCCCAGCCTCACTGCCACCTTGCAGTTAGATCTCAGACTGCTGTGCTAGCAGTGAGGGAGGCTCCGTAGGCGTGGGACCCTCTGGGCCAGGTGTGGGATAAAATCTCCTGGAGTGCTGTTTGCTAAGACCCTTGGTAAAGCGCAGTATTAGGGTGAGAATTACCCAATTTTCCAGGTGGTGTGTCTCACTTTCCTTTGGCTAGGAAAAGGAATTCCCTTCTCCCTTGTGCTTCCCAGGTGAGGCGATGCCTCACCCTGCTTCAGCTCTCACTGGGCGGGCTGCACCGGTGGACCAGCACCAACTGTCCGACACGCTCTAGTGAGATGAACCTGGTACCTCAGTTGAAAATGCAGAAATCATCCATCTTCTGTGTCATTCATGCTGGGAGCTGCAGGCTGGAGCTGTTCCTATTTGGCCATCTTGGATGCACCCAGGTAAAATCTTTCTGTGTTGTGCTTTTTATATCTTGTTTGAAAAAAATTCTCCTAACTGAAAAGTCATAAAGTAATCTTATGTATTGTCTTGGAAAATGTAAAGTTTTACATTTCACTTTGAAGTATTTTATTCAGCAGAAGCTGGGTTTTACATATAGTGTGAAACAGACATCTTTTTTTAAAAAAATATACTTATCTAAATAAGCTAGGACTACTGATTAAATAGTCAACATATTTCCCACCGAACTTCAATGCCACCACTGCATTATATCAAGTTTCCATACATTTGTGTGTCTGTTTATGAGATGTATGCTATGTTCCAATGACTATTTTTCTACTACCACTTATCCAAGTCCATGTTGTCTTAATTGCATTACTTTTACAATATATCCGGACATCTAACAGGGTAGTACCACCCCATATCTTGTTCTTTGTTTTCAAAGTCTTTTGTAGTAGTATGCCCATTTATCTTCCATATAATGATTACACTTGGAATGATTTCATTTTAAAATCAACTTTTCATGTTCAATGAAAATCCCTGTTGGTTTTCACCATGGGAAATACATTCAATATAGAGATCAGTGTAAGAACCATTGATATTGCTATTATATTGAGTCTCTATCTATAATGCTTTTCAATGGTTTATGCTGTCTTTTATGTCCTCCTATAAAGTTTTAAAAATTTCTCTAAAACGTTCTTGCACATTTTTGGTTCTATTTGTTCCTGGATACTTTATATTTTTGATGTATTATAAATCTGTCTTTTAAAATTGTATCTTCTAATTATTTGTAACATATATAGAAATAATCAAGTTGGCTTTTAATGTGAATTTTGAACTCCAATAACCCTGTATATTTTCATGTTAGCTCTAATAGGTAATTAAACTTCTTGTGTATTTTATGACAAATGTATGATATTTTATTTCTATCTTTTCAAAGTTTATACTTTTTATTTACCTACCTTGTCTTAATGCTGATAAGGGATTTTAGTACATTGTTGGAAATGGGTGGTGATAGCAGACATCTTTATTTATTCTGTGTTTTAAAGCAGTCTTCTAAAGTTTCACCATTTAGAATGATGTTCGCAGTCGATGTTTCCAGCTACGTTTGAATCATTTTAGGAAGATTCTTTCTAATCCTATGTGCACAGTTGTTTAGAAGTACTAGTTTTCTGGTGAACTAAACCTTTTGTGTTTCTGTCCATTCCTTTACATTCTAGTAATGTTTTTGTCTCAAAGTTTATTTTGTCTGATATTAATATAACAGCTTTCTCTTGGTTAGAATTTGCCTGGTATATATTTTTCTTCTTTTCTCTTTCAAACCTTCTGCACTCATATTTTGTGTTTTTAAAAAATAACATAGATATTTGAAAACTCATTTCTAATAATTTTTATATTTTAAGAGGTTAGTTCACTTTTACTAATGATTACTGATATATTTTAGTTTATTTCCCTAATTTTATTCTTATTCATTCCATTTTTTTTCTCTTCCTGCCATATTTTGGATTGACTGATTTTTTTTGCTTATGTCATTTTTTTCTGTTTTCAAAATTGCATACTCTTTCTATACTTTTTGTGGTTACTTTTGAATTTTAGCAAGCATATTTAACTAAATCTAAGGTTACAATAACTTTTTACTCCTCCAAACAATTCAAGATTTTAAAACTCTTTAATTCTGCTTATCCCTCCCTAGGCTTACATCCTACTATTGACTATTATTTTAGCTTTATTTAATGGTGTTTTTTAAATCCCATAAATTATACATTAGGATCATAATTTCAAATAATCAGCCTTTGTTTAGCTTTACTCACAAATTTACAATTATCACTGCTTACCTTCCCTTCACACATCTCAGTCCTTTCTGCAGCACATCATTGAGGAGTTCCTTTAGTATCTACTGTTGATCAATATTTTAAGCTATTGTCTGAAAAATATTTTTCACCCCTATTCTCCAACAGTAGTTTACCTTGATATCCAATTCCAGGTTGACAGATTTTTTCACAGCTTTTAAAAAACAGTATGCCATTATTGTCTTCTTGTTTCTATTGTTGCTGCTTTCAAATCAGCTGTTAGTCTAATTGTAATTCCTGAGTAGATAACTTGCCTTTTCTCTCTGGCTTTTTAGAAAGATCTTCCCTTTGTTTTAATGTTTCACACATTCACTATGAGTGTTCATAAGTGCCTATTTATTTTTAACCTGTTCAGAATTCAGTGTACCTCCTGAATCTCAGATTCTATGTGTTCTATCAGTTACAGAACAAAATTCTTTTTTTTTTTTTTTTTTTAGACAGAGTCTCACTCTGTTGCCCAGGCTGGAGTGCAGTGGCACAATGTTGGCTCATTGGAGCCTCCACCTTCTGAGTTCAAGCGATTCTTGTGCCTCAGCCTCCCCAGTAACTGGGATTACAGGCATGTGCCACCATGCCAGGCTAATTTTTGAATTTTTGTATTTTTTTAGTAGACACGTGTTTCACCATATTGGCTAGACGGGTCTTGAACTCCTGGCCTAAAGTGATCCACCTGCCTTGGCCTCCCAAAGTGCTGGGATTACAGGCATGAGCCACCATGCCCGGCCATTACAGAACAAAATTCTTGCTACTCTTTCCTATTCCCTCCATTATCTCCTTTTAGAAGAGCTATACTATAGATCTTCTAATTCTGTCTTCTATGTCTTTTTACCCCATTTAAAACCTCACATTTCTTGCTCTTTCTGTGCTTCATTCTGGATTTCTTTGTATATGAATATTTTTTCTAATTCTTGATTAATTCAAATTATTATTATTATTATTATTTTAGAGATGATGTCTCACTATATTGCTCAGATTGGTCTCAAATTCCTGGGCTTAAGCAATCTTCTCACCTTAGCCTCCTGAGTAGCTAAGACTATAGGCAGAAGCTACCACTCCCTGTTTCTCTAATTCTAATTAACTATTGTTTCACTTGTGCTAAACCTGCTCTTTAACCCACTCATTGAGTTTTTAATGTTAGCTATTCTTGTTTTCACTGGTGAATTTTCATTTATTTGCTGTTTAAATCTATCTGGCTTTTTAAAATCTTTTATCCTGTTTCTCATGTTCCAATTCTAACTCTTATTTCCTTACAAATTTAAAGCATTATTTTATATTCTCTATCCACTATTAAATTGTTTGGCCTAAGGCTGCCTCCTTATGTATTTTAAGTGCCTAAAGGTTTCTGCGTACATAATAAACTGTAACAAAACTTGATGGGTAAGCAGAATGTAACCTACTCTTGTAACAAGTATTGGAGTATCGGCCAATCACAGTAGCTAAAATTTAGTCAACCATAGGCAGCCAACTGTTCAAATCATGTAAGGTAAAATTATGTAAGGTTCATATAAGTTAAACAGCTAGCTGTAACCAATCCAGCTGTTTCTGTACCTTACTTCTGTTTTCTGTATGCAACTTTTTTTTTCTCTCCATAAATGTGATCCAACCATGTGGCAGTCCTGGAGTTTATCTGAACCTGTTCTGGTTCTGGGGGCTGCCCAATTCATAAATTGTTCTTGGCTTATGTAAACTCTTTAATTTGTTGAATGTTTTTCTCTTAACATCAGCAATTTTATTTTTGGAAATTTTGGTTGTCAAATTATGCTGTTTGTTATTTGTGTTTACATGATGCCCAAATTCCTCATGTGTTTTGTAATTTTGGGCTGTGGGATTATGTTCAGCAGGGCTTTTTCTACAGGAATCTTATGAGACAAGGATTAAGGTTTTTTTTTTTTTTGTAAATTCTCTAGAAATAATTTATTTCTCTCTTTTTGCTTCTCTCAAGCAACCAGGGATTTTACCAACCTAAGACAAGTTCTTGTTATTGGATTTTACTGGACAAGGGTTTTCCTGATGTGGGTTTTATTTAGGAAACATAAACTTTTAATCTCAAACTCATGTGTGAGCGGACATCTCTTCATAAATTTTCAGGGGAGCTTGGACAGAGATAGACAAGTGTTCTGCCTTGTCCCATGATTGGCAGGTAGATTTAATTTATAGTCCACCCATCCACTAAGGGCCGGGCTGTGACTAAGGTAAGTTCCTTACTTGCTTCACCCTAGTCCTGGCCTGACTAAGGGTAGAGCTCTTTGAATGCTCCAATTTTACAAAGGAATCTTGGCTTAAATTACTTGCCTGGCACAGGCCAAAGCTCTTACTTCTGACTCCATTCAGATGCTAAAACCCACTCATCATGGTTACAAAGACTGACAAATTTCTCCAGGGCAACAGTAGTGCCAGAGACAAATTACCTCTCTAATGTTTAGCTCAGTTTTCAATTTTTCTCTACTTTATGTAGGCTCAGCTACACATTTTTAAGATATAGTTTTATTTTTCCATTTTAAGGGTATCTACTATGCCATATTCTTGGAAACCAAAATTCCCATAAGGAAATCTTTCCCAGTAGTCTCCCTGCAGTATTTCCTCTCATGTGTCATTGGCCACTTGCTTGCATAAATCAATCAGTGGCAAGAAAAGTGTGGTTTCCAAAATTTAATTAAAGACTAGTCAGGACTTACCTCAGGGACACATGTGAAAGTGATGGACAATGAAACAAAATTGGGGAATGGGGGGAATAGCTTTTGGGGAGACAAAAATAGCATGTCTGCAATATGGATAATTTAGGGGAGACTGGGCAGATTTGTCTGACTAGAACCATGTGTTTGAATTGGAAGGCAGCAGAACCTAAGACTGAAAAGGTATGTCAGGCGTGAAGGTGTGGGAGTACCATGAATGCCTAGGTAATTAGTTAATATTTTATCCTACATGTACAGTTGTGATATTGAGGATTTCTGAACCAGAAAATGATAATAAAAATGTACTATTTTGTAAATAGTGTTGACAATGAATTAGAGAGGGAAGAGACTAGAGGCAGTAATTATAATTTAGGAAACTTTGCAGTAACTTAGGCATGAAATGATGATGAACTAAACCATGTTAAATTGCAATAGGAATTCAAAGGAAGTGTGACAAATTATGAGAGAAGAATAAATGGAATTTGGTGATTCAGTTGGATATTGGATAAGTTAGGGGAGAAAAAAACAAGTATTTGGTGCCCTTAAATATATTTGATAGTGTGATAAAGACCAGTTTTCTCATTTGTAAAATTGAGGTGATTATATATTTAATACTTATCTTAAAAGAATGTAAATATTACAGTTTCTGAATGTACTTCAAAAATTATGTAAGACTATATAAATCTTTATTAGGGCATCTCGACCATATGTAAGGATTTAATTTGGGTACTGCAGCAGGAGCTAGTAGGTGTGTCTCTATTCCTTAAGGCTGTTATAGCTCATTGTGCTGGGAGAAGAACTGCTGGGAGAAGGGACATATAAATTTTCCTGTTAAAGAAAGGTATGAAGAGCAAAGGATTACAGTGGTAAGTCAGGAATGGAAAGTAGAGTTGAAGAATGAGGCAATATGAATGGTGAGTGAAGCAAACTCACTTCTCCGCTGAGTAGGTTATGTATCTTTCAGCAAACTTAAAGGATGTATCTTACAAATAATTGCAGCCAAAAATGAAAGGAGCCTGATTTCTTGGATTACTACTTAATGGAGAACTGTCCAGGAGAAATGACTGATGAGACACAACAACAGTGGATTTTGGATAAGTAAAAAATAAACTTTTTCCCCTTTGCAGCTTTATCTAGAATTGACAGAAGCTTACATTTATGGTGTACAATGTAATGTTTTCATATATGTATTCATTGTGAAATGATTAAATCAAGATAATTAGCATATCCATCACCTCACTTTTTTTGTGTGTGGTGAGAATTTTAAGATCCAATCTCTTTGCAATGTTTCAGTATACATTATTGTTAACTATAGGTACTATGATGTACAGTACATCACTAGGACTTACTCATCCTGTGTAACTGGAACTTTGTACCCTTTGACTAATACCTCTCTGTTTTCCCCTCCCCAAATCCCTGGCAACTACTATTCTATCTCTGCTTCTTTGAGTTTGACTCCTTTAGATTTCCCATATAAGTGGTATCATGTTATTTGTCCTTCTGTGATTGGCTTATTTCACCTAGCATAATGTCCCCCAGGTTCATCCATGTTGTCCCATATTGCAGGATTTACTCCTTATGGCTGAGTAGTACTCCATTGTATGTATATACCACATTTTCTTTATCCATTCATCTGTTGATGAACATTGTCGTTGCTTCTATGTCTTGGTTGTTCTGAATAATGCTGCAATAAATATGGGTATCTCTTCAAGATCCTGATTTCAATTCCTTTGGATAAATAACCAGAAGTGGGATTGCTGGATCATATTGTAGTTCTATTACTAATTTTTTGAGAAGCCTTCATATTGTTTCCCATAGTGGCTGTACCAATTCATGTTCTCACTGACAGTATATGTTAGGGTTCCCTTTCCTCCACATGCTTGCCAACACTTGTTATTTTCATTTTATTATTATTTTTGGATAATAACCATCCTAATAGATATGAGATAATAACTCATTATAGTTTTGACTTACATTCCCAATTATTAATGTTGAATACTTTTAGCTATATTTACAAAATAGAATCCTATACATGATGAAAAGGAATGTGCTAAAGCTACATGAATTAACATAGGTACATCTCACAAAGTTGACGAAAAATCAAGTTTTATAAGGTTATATAGCTGTATGAAATCATTTATGTAAAGTTGAACAACATAAAAAGCAATACTCTATTGTTGAGGGATACTATATTGTTGAGCAATACTATATTGTTGAGGAGCGATACTACATTGTTGAGGGATATACATGTAGTGAAAGGGATGTATGGTATCTTAGTCTGTTTCTGCTACAACAAAATATTTGATACTAGGTAATTTATAAATAACAGAAATTTATTTATCACAGTTCTGGAGGCTGGTAAGTACATGATCAAGGTGCCAGCAGATTCAATGCCTGTTGAAGGCTGCTGTTTCCAAGATGGTGCCTGTTGCTGCACCCTCACATGAGTGCAAAAAGGGGACAAAAAGGAATGAACAAAAAGGGAGACAAAAAGGAATGAACACTGTGTCTTCACAAGGCAGAAGGGAGGGAAGGGTAAAAGAACCTAGCTACTTCCCTCCAGTCTTTTCATAAGGACATTAGTCCCATTCATGAGTGTAGAGTGCTCGTGACCTAGTCACCTCCCAGAGGCTCCACCTTCTAATACCATCACATTATTGATTAGGTTTCAACATATAAATTTTGGAGGAACACATAAAGCCATAGCACACCAGAAATGATAAATTCAGAATGTGGGGAAGATAAATATGCTTGGAGTGCTATGCACAGGGAGTTACAACTGTGTTTCTAATGTTTTCAACTGGGTAACAGGAATATGGGTATTGGTTATACTCTCTTCATATTTGTATGTGTGTTCACATATTCATAATAAAATTTAAGAGGCACAAGAAAACTCATCCTTCCTCTTTCACTGGTGTGACAGTCCATCTGTATTGCTATAAAGCACTACCTAAGGCTGGATAATGTATAAAGAAAAGAGGTTTATTTTGGCTCACAGTTCTGAAGGGTGTACAAGAAACACTGTCAGCATGTTCTCCTGGTGAGGCTTCAGGAAGCTTCCAATCATGGTAGAGGGCAAAGGGGGAGCCAGCATGTCACATGGTGAGAGAACAAGAGCGAGAAGAGGAGAAGAGAGAGAGAGCACACGAGAGGGAAAGGAAGGAGGGGCCAGGCTCTTTTAAACAACTAGATCTTGTGTGAACCCACAGAGTGAGAACTCGCTCATTGCTTTGAGGACAACTTGAAACCATTCATGAGGAATCTACCCCCAAGACCTAGACACCTCCCATTAGGCCCATCTCCAACACTGGAGGTCACATTTCAACATGAGATTTGGAGGGGACAAAACATCCAAACCATATCACCTGAACATTGCCATGTCTGGATATGATGCCTGAAACTGTAGCAAGCCAGGCTGTCATTCTAAGGCAAGCAATAAGAGTATCAAGTGGGCTCACTCAGAATGCCAGGGTGAAAGACAAAGAACTTCGGTCCTTCCTGCTGCTACAAAGCCATTGAGCCAGCCTACCCTGCAGCACTTATCTCTGGACTTCTTATTTTGTGACATGATCAATGTTCTCATTTTATGCAAACAGAGTTGCCATTTGCTGTCACTTGTAACCAAAAGCATCCTAACAGCATCCACAAAAGCTCTCTTCTTCAAATCTTTTTCTTGCCTAAAATAAGGTGTTCATTCATAGTGCTTATCAAAATCATAAACATTCTTTAATACTGAGTTCAAATTCTTCTTCTGTCATGCAACTTTTTCTCACCAAGAAACTTACAAAGATATCTCCCTATTCTGAATACCTGTATCACTTACTGTCTATAACTATTTAGGGCTACTCAAGGAGTAGGTTATTTATATGCTTACAGTCAATATGCTTTGGAAACATGATCTCTGGAATCTTGACATATAATTTTAGCTCATTGTACAAAGCTTTTAATTAATGGAAAAATCTGTTTGATTATGTAGGTATATAACAAGCTCTTGTCATTTATAAAAAAATAGTCATCATTCAAACAACCTAAGCCTCATTCCATTAAGGATTGATGGTAAAACAGGCAACTATTAAGCAGCAGAAGGCTAACATACAAAAAGGCTAAAAGCACAGAAGTGGTTTCCCAGTTCAGCAGTAACAACAGCTAATATTTATGAGCTCCCACTATGCTAGACACCATGACAGATGTTTTATATATACTATGTTATTTAACCTTCACAATAATTCAGCTTTGAGATACTGTTCACATTCCACAGAGGAGGAAACTAAGGTTTAGTTTAAATAATCTCAATGTCACAGAATTAGAAAGTGAATAGGTTAAGATTCAATTCACATCCTAATGCCTTCAAAGCCAATGCTCTTTCAACATGCCGTGCTACCACTCAAGAACATATTCATTCAGTGAATTATGGGTGAGTCACTGTCCTTAACAACAGAATAAGATGATAGGAAGAATATATGTTTCTATCATAAAACTTAGATTGTATACAAATTAAAAAATTATGTTACAAATGTACCACTGAACATTTCAGAAATCATAAGGTGGGCATAGCACTTAATATTTTGCAGCACTCAGTCAGCCATGAAACTTTGCTTTTTCTGTTTTTATTGGTCCAACAATGCAATGCAAACAGGTTTAGCTTATAACAATGCTGTCTGAAATGTGCCATCAAAAATATCATCAGATGGAGCAACTGATGTTGATGAGATTCTTACAGAATTACACAAAGAAAAGTCACATAGCAATAGTACAGTTTAACTGCACATTGAAGAATCACATTCCACAGGATTTCAAAGATGCATCAAATTTACACCTGTAGGAAACCTAAAGGGGTTGTGTGTGCTGTGTTGATCACTGAGCCATATCGCTCGTGCCCACCACTGGGAAGATATTAACATGTATCATACTCAGTAGACTAGTCATACACATCAATGTCATGGATATTTGACCTAAAACTCAGTGTGCCTTTCATTCCAGTCATGGAACAGTGGACATGGTTTTCTCCCTCAGGCAGCAACAAGAGTCCAGAGAACAATGCTCTGATTTGTATGTTGTATTTATGGTCTTAACCAAGATCTATTACAAATGTGTTGATATGTGGGAAATCCTACAAAACAGTGGCTGCCCATGCAATTTTAAAAGCATGATACTAATCCATTTATCTTACTAATGTAAAAATTCTTCCTTTTTTTTCTAACAATGTTCCTGGAGATTTCACTGTTATACTAAATATACATAAGAGTGGGTTTCATATCTAATACTTGTATAACAAAAGGGGTAGAAGTAATTAGTCTGGATATTTTATGTGACAGTGATTGTATACATGTAGTTTATAATTGAAATGATTGTTCAGGGTTAACAAGGCTACACTTCACTGTCAACATATACTTACTTCATTTGGAATGCAGCTCATACACTGCACTTACCATTAATTCAATGACTGTTTGGGGGAAACTTACTAAATGGATTGCCAAATAAAATCACAGTATGTTGTTATTTCAGTATATTGTGTCTCATAAACAATAGCCAGAGAACAACTGATGTATTGGCAAAACCCAATACTGCTTCATAACCATAAAATATTAGGGAAAAATACATTTGTATAATTTATTTGCTATGTTACTCATATGTAGGTTTTTGCCGCCATTATTCATTCATCTATTCGTTTAAACAAGCATTTTTTAAAGCATTTCCTATGAACTTGTGCTACTGGAGATACAGATTATTAAGACAATCTTTATCCTTAAAGACCTCACAGTCTGGCAGTAAAAACTCATAAACATAAAATTATACAATAGGAAAGTGCAAAAGTAGAGTCATGCTTTGGATATTATGGGAGCCATGGGGTGGCGTGCCGAGCCAGCCTGCAGAGAAGACTGGGGAAAGGAGACAAGGAGTAGAGTGAGCAGTCAGGAAAAGCTTACTAGAGAAGGTGGCACATAGGCTGAGGCTTTAAATACAGGTATAACTTCATTAAGGACATGAGCTGAAGATTGAGGTGATGAGAACAGGGTATTTTTTGTCAGACTAAACAGCAGATGCAAAATATGAATAATAAATCTCCAGCACTTATCAGAGTGCCCTGATACACAGTAAGCCCTCCTTATATATTATTTCCATTAAGAAACCATTCTGTTATAGCTGTAGTCAGGGGAAAGAAATGATAAAGACAACGAACAATGATAGAAGCAAAGAAAAGGACCAACTTGAGACTTTTTGACAAATTGGAGACAATTTGAGACTTCACAGACGAAACTGGCAAGAGTTGGTGACGGTCTGGATGGGGAGATGTAGAAAAAGTGTACAATTACTCCAAGATCTCTGAATTTGATGAATGATTGGGCACCCATGCCTTTAAAATTGAAAATAAATGGAAAAGTAAGATTTCAAAGGTAATGGTGATTAAGTCTGTTTTAGACATGATGAGTTTGGGGATTTTAAACATCTATGTCTAGCAGGCAGATGGCTAGATAGGTATGTTGCTCTCAAAAGCTTTCAACATGATAAAGATTCATTACATGGTAATAGATTAAAAACATAAGCATGGATAACATCACTTGGAGAAGGATTATACAGTGAGAGCAGTGGGCTGAGAATTGCTGAAGAAATCTGAAGAAAATCAACATTTAAGGATGGAGAGGACAGAAGAAGGGCTCTTTAAAAATTCAAAGAATAATTCTAAAAATAAAAAGCAAATTTTAAGAATTTGGGGTTGAAGAAGTCAAGAGAATAGCTTTGAGGGGCAGAAAACTGACCACCTTAAAAGTACAAGGAGTGTTAGTTAGGGGAGTACTGTATAAGTGCACTGGATTTAGTAACACTTTAAATTGGCAGTGCAGGTAGAAGCCAGACTACCATTCCATTAGAGAATGACTGAGTGGATGAAGAGATGAAATGGCTAGATTACTTCATATTATATAGCTCATCTATACTCGTCCAAGATAACAAAAACAAAATGGAAAGATGAGAGCCAAATGCAGCAGTGCTCTAGGCATGTAACACTAGTGGAGTCACATCCACTGTGAAGTCGGCAGAGATTTGCTGGACTTGCAAATAGAAATGGTTATAATTCCCAAAAGAATTTTCTAAGACCAGCTCTGTGAAACAAAGTGTGCTATTGGATGTCCGATTAAATGAAACAAAGATTCCCTATAGGCAACCTTAGGGGCATGTAACATTTGCTCTCAATCATAAGAATTGATAGTGAAAATCCACTCTACATGGAGCATGGCATGTCATAACACACCATTCGGGTATTTAGAAAACATCAAATACATAATCAGTGTCCAAATGGAAGTGTGCAAAACCGGCAGTAAATGGACAAGAAGTCTGTTGGTAGCTCTGTGGTTCCAGCAATAATTTGTCCACTATCAGCTCAATACATTCATAATTCATTAAAAGGTAACACTTAAAGTCAAAGGCAGCATCTCAAGGGCTTAGATCAGATCATTTAATAATATATGCATCTGTCTTATTTGTCAGTAAAATAGGTCATTTTATTTAATAATATAATTCAATAAGATTTCAGATTTAGTATCTCTTTCACTTAGTTTTTTACAGAAATATTTGCCACAATACATATTTTCAAATATGCAATACTATGTATAGAAATTTAATATTAAAATTTCATGACATTTTTGTCCAGTAATTAGGAATATGTATTTGAGAATAAAAAACTGCTGACTCATTTATCCATTCAAAAATTCATTATTCATTATTCACCTTGTACCGTAATACTTTCTGCAGAAGTACAAGTTGGGCTGTGGAGATAAAAAGATGAAAATGACATGTTCCCTATTATGACCTGTTGGGAAAACAATGCAAAAAAATACAAAAAGTTGAAATGGCACAAATAATTGTGAGAAATCAAAGGAAGGCTTTTAGAGGGGACAGAGGAACATAAAAAAACTTTAAAAATGAACTTTTAAATACTAAATATTAAAAAGGACTGGGTGGGCTGGCAGAATTTTCTTTGCTTTTGAAAGTCACGCTATAGTGGTCTTTTGTGAATTGTATCCTCAGCATTAATACAGGCCATTTTCAGCAATAGATTTGGGTGGGTTGCCCAGAGGCAGATCCAGGGATAGACCCTGATTGGCTTAAGTATAATCTATACTCAAAAGACTGGTTCTGAAATGGGCACATGATAAAGATATGGCTGACAGGACTTTCAGAAGGGAAAAAGGGTTTCTCTTATCCTGCAGCTTCATAACATGACTCTTCTTCTTTTTTTTTTTGTTTTTTTTTTTTTTTTAAACTTGGACAAGGACCAGAAAGGATGAAACCATGGGAGCTGTCTGCAGCTTTATTTCACCAATGAGAAAAATGCCTGCCTGAAAAGAGAATTAGCATTGAAGAGGCTAAGCAGAAAAATGAAAACCAAGCCCTGTTGAATCCTGAATCAAGTCATGCTTCATGGTTATATGAGCAAACACATTCCTTTTATTGTAACCCGATTGAGTTGTGTAATCTGTATCTTGCAACCTAGAGAGTCCTAACATACCTATTTAAAAATTAATATCAATGAAATCTAGGGGAATGCATTTCTCTGATCTCCCCACCTCCAACATAACAAGCATGTTCAATATTAACACAAATATCCCAAATGATATAATCAATGTTATAAAATATATCAAATATTACATTACATGTTACACAGAGTTGTGGCACAAAATGACTCTTTCTAGGGCAAATCTAAATGTAAATACTTTGTAAATAAAGTTCAAACTTTATGCAACACTCTAAGGTGGGACTTAGTACCCCACTTTCATACAGTTTCGTCTACTATGAGCACAGAGAATCTGAGAAATGAGCACATGATAGAATAAGCTAAGGGTAAAGCCCTGAGGAGGCTTTCTAAAACAAGAGACATAATGAATGAAAGTTACTTGGTGAGAAATGACATGGACTCTAAAGTATGAAGATCAAATGAAAATTGAAGGGGGCAGGTAATCTATTCAACATCTAAATGATAATGGGAATGGAGAAGACAGAAAAAAAAAAGTTTTTGGTTAATTCAGTAATCTGCTTTACCAAATAATCCGAAATTCATTTCTACATCTCTTTAAAATTGCTGTTTTTAGGCCAGGCGTGATGGCTCACACCTGTAATCACAGCACTTTGGGAAGCAGAGGTGGGAGGAGCCCTTGAATCTAGGAGTTCAAAAGCAGCCTGTGCAACACTGGGAGACCCCGTGTCTACAAATAAAAAATTAGCCAAGCATGGTGGCACACACCTGTAGTTCCAGCTACTCAGGAGGCTGAGGTAGGAGGATGACTTGAAATCAGGAATTAGAGAGTGCAGTGAGCTATGATTGTACCACTGCACTCCAGCCTGGGCAACAGAGTGAGACTCTGTCTCAAAAAAAATAAAATAAGTTTTTAAATTTTGAAATAATTATAGGTCCACATGCAGTTGCAGATATGGTACTGTATTTACTTCACCCAGTTTCCCCCAATGCTCACACCTTAATGCTAACAGTACAATATGAAAACCAGGAAGCTGACATTAAAACAACGTATGTATAGCTCCATGGCATCTTATCACATATAAATTTGTGTAATCATCATGGTCAAGATAAAGAATTATTCTGTTACCCACAAGATCTCTGTTGTTCAAGCCCTTTACAGTCACTAACACCCTCTCATCTCCACCAAAAGAAGTTTCATGTAACAATACGTACTCTTCCTAGATAAGATAGTTCTATTATTTTCTATTTAAATATGGTCTAGTCTATTTCATTCCTGTAAAATGCTGTCTCTATCCTTTGAATCGATGTCCTATTAGTGGATCCTGATCCTTAATTTTAAACACAATGCAATAAATTAATTTCAGGTTTTCGTTGGTGCGGGGACCTGACTTACGGTGAATGTGAGTAACATCACAGTTGTTCACTTTTGGTGATCTCAAGTTTGGTCCCACTCTTCCGCAGCTTTCCCTAGGGTCCCTCCTTCGCTTTCCAGATTTTAAACTCTCCTCAGATTACTAAACAGTCTCCAGATCCTAATTTTTTATTCCAACAAAAAGAAAACCAATTTGCAAAATAGAATTCCAATTTATTAATTCACTGAGATTTTTAATGAACCAATAGGATTGTTTCGATCAGCTCCTGCTAAGATTTAAGAAAATGACAATATGACTACAGGGTTGCATGGTAAACACAGAAACCAAAAAAACACGTAGTGATGGTCTATAGTGGTTTAGTCACCTTTCTCCTATACAGCTGAAGAATCAACTTTTGTCCTCAAAGATCAATTCCTGCCCTCAGTTCTTCAATATTGAAGAGCACTAACAAAATTGGTACTCTTCAGCCCTCCTTTTCTTGAAACCCAGACTGGGGGTAGGAAGAAGGGGTGGTGTTAATTTAATGCTAACACCTGAAATTACCTCCTGGGCTTGCGATAATTTTCTCAAATTCAATTCTGTGACGGTATCAAGATAACTTTCAACTATCAGAAAGGAAAAAGGGTTTTAGTTTTGATTTTGTAACTATTCAGCAACATGAACACAACACCTTTTCTTATTCAGTGTACGATTTTACTTTTGGCCCTTATTTTAGGGTGGGCCAAAGAACCAAGCAAAGAAGGCTCCACTTCCACCTTTATTCGTATCACATATTACCTGGAAACACTCAGCCTTTTCTGGATAGGCCCAAGGTGGTGATTCACAAACCTCAGGTCTTTTGATCACTTCCTGGGATCTTAACAGTAGTGGAGATTATACTGAATGATCCCAAGTCCAGTTTGACATGAGAAAAAATGTCCACCTTTCAGCTGGGTGGGCGTAGGGGGAGAAGAAGAGCTTAGAATTCAAGTCCAAAGATGTAGAAACAGCAGGCTCTTCCCCGTCCTGGCAGCTCATTAGAGCCTCGTTAGCTGCCTTAAAAGCCCATTTTATTTCCGCAGCGGGCCCGGTGGTGAAGGCAGAAGGCTCAGTCCGTGGGCCTCCACCTGCTCCCCTGGCAGCGCAAACCGACCCCACGCAGCGGTGGCCACGAGCTGCCCAAGACCGGCTCCCCGGGCTCAGGCCCGCGTTGGTCGCCCCTCGGGGCCCCAGCGCCGGGTGCTCCGCCTCCCAAGACCGGCGGCGGCATGGCGGCCAAGCAGATCTGGGCACTGGCGGGTCCCGCGCTCTGGAGGCAACCTCCCGCCGCCCCACCGCCAGCACCTCTCTGGGTCCGAGCTGGGTTCCGACAGCAGCTCAGTTTAACCCTCTACTCTGCTAACGAGGGAAACTGCGGCGGCTCCGCGCCCGGCACGCCGAGTAGGCCGGAGAGAGCGGCGAGGCCTTCGGTGAACGAAGAGTTAACGGTGGCGGAGCGACGGATCGCAGAGCTGCACGCTGCCGCCTGCGCGGTGAGACCCCCTC
>NW_012110230.1:247209-284136 GCF_000951045.1 Mandrillus leucophaeus
CCCGGGCCTCTCCGGACCCGAAGGCCGCCGGGCAGAGGCAAGAGTTGCTGGACGCCGGTGCTGTCCTGCCTCGGGCGACACGCGCGCACGCACACTAGCTTCCAGCTCCGACCTTTTCGCGGGAAAACTGGCCACAGTTCGCGTTCTAGACAAAGGGTTTATTTACCCTGTATCTGTCTTGAGTATGAGTGTGATTGGTTTTCCAATCAGCGTCCGAGCTAAACTCCCGTCGCGGTGTAGGACCCACTGCCGGTGCACTCTTTTGTGGTGTATGTGTGTGTGTTGCGGAAGGGGGTGTCAAGGAATTGATGGAGAAAGTGGAGAGACTGAGAAGTCACAACAAAAATGTGTGTTTTTCTGCATTGTCAGTTGAACACTTAGCCATCCAGTGATTCTTAAAAATGAAAAAAATAAGACATTGACACATTTATTTTAATTTTTCCATTGCCTTCTTGTCCTTTCTCTTAACTCTTAGCGGGCGGAGTAGAGGGAACTACAATCTGGCGTTTGTAGACACTCGAGCTGTTTTCTCTTGTTTTGCGGATTTGACAATTGCCTGTTAGTACCAGTATCTAAACTTCTCTCCCTTTACGCCTTCTAACACAGTCTGCGTGAGTTTAAAGGCAGCTTGGTTATGTTATTACCTTTACAAAAGAAACAGAAAAAGAAACTGACTAAAGATAGAAAAGAAGTATGAAATGAACCCATTTAATAAGCTGTGTGTGTGTGCCTCCAGTACTTGATGGGACTAATATTATATGGTATGACTTAAGCCAAAGGGGTAGAGAAGAAAATCTCGGAGCTTACCTCAAATTGACTTATTTCAGTAATGACAGTTAGTAGGCCCTGAGAATCCATGTCGGTCTGACCCGTTCAAGTGTTGAAACTGAATAAAGACTCATCAGGAAGTGACTGGCAGCTTTTGATTGTTCTTGGTTATGCTCTCCTTTAAAAAAAAAAAAGTATGTAATTTGTTCTCATAATTCACCATATAGATATGGTAGATATTAAAGAAAAGTTTCATTCTCTTTAGAGCAAACACCAGTATCATGTGAAGAAATTTTCAATCAGCCTAGGGAAGGAAAGGAACTTTTTCTCACTCGGGAAATCCACACTTGTTTCATCATGTCAGTATCACAGGTTAAATGACTCTCCAGGAGACCATAAGTAAGCCCAGTAAATAACAAGCTGCTTGTTTTTCTTTTTCGACAAATCAGAGCCCCCTCACGATGGTCCTTCTTCCAGCCTCAAGGCAGATAGCTCTCTTACCTTTCTCTGGGTACCGATGCGCATCAC
Organism: Mandrillus leucophaeus; assembly: GCF_000951045.1. NCBI lineage: Eukaryota > Metazoa > Chordata > Mammalia > Primates > Cercopithecidae > Mandrillus > Mandrillus leucophaeus. The sequence continues at coordinate 248,506 of NW_012110230.1, forward strand.
TGAACATCTTGCTCTCCAGTCAAACTGTCAGCACCCTTGCCTCATGTTTGTCTGTGGCCACCATTACGTGACGCTCATTTACTGAGGACAAATTAAGTTTGTGTGGGCAGCCAGCAAGCTCAGAGGTGCTCAATCAACATGGAAAGCTGTAGAGCAGGCGCATGCGCAGGAGCAATCTGTTAGGCTTCCAGGTTGCCAGATAATTGCCCTCAGAAGACTCCCAGAAGCTATGAAAAGTGAAAAGAAGCCTGCTACAGAGTTCCTAGTGTTTTTTTGTTTTTCTTCCAAGTCTCCAAACAGGAGCTTTGTAAATAAATAAAGAAGTGAGGTCCTGACAATCGGTCATTCTAAGGTAGTGCTGAGTGCTCCTGATTTCCTGTAATCTGCTTCTGTGGTCCCACTGGATTTGGGAAGCCTCTCTCAGACCAGCCTTGGGACTTGCTTGGATTTCTGCTGCCCTGCCCTGCTCTACCTTTGCTGGAATGCCTTAGGGTGAAACTAGACTTAACTGTGCCTGTCCTTTTGCTACACACTTTATTCATGAAACATTGGGTTAAAACCTCAACCAGAATAAAATATTCTGCCATTAAATAAGACACTGAAGAAGTTGTTGGTGGTTCATACAAAAATGTGTTTGTCATAAGATATGCAAGTTTCATGTGTATTTTAATGAAAAAGGCTCTGTACAAGATTGATACACACTGAGTTACTGCGTGGTAAAAAGGTTATATAAAAAGTGCATGGGAACTTTCCTCTACAAAAACCCAAGGCTAAGTAATATCATCCACACGACCCAAATCCACAGAAAAGGTTGTGTTATTTACTTTTCCCTTCCCACAAAGTACTTGAGACGCCTTTTTAAGTCATGTTTGAATGTAGATAGAATATACTTCCTTGACATTTGAAATAGTACAATAAAAGTTTCTTTTGATCAAACTTGTCAAAGCAGTGAGAGTTAATATGTTAAAACAATACTTTTTTTCACCTAAAAATACAACTAATAACACACCAGCAAAAAAAAAAAAAAAAAAAAATAGTATAAAATGTGCAATGAAGTAACACATGAAGGTAAAGAAAGTGTTCAATAACAGCAAAGGTAATACTTTTCTATAAGGACCGTTGGTTTTGATTAGCGCCTTTTCTGTAAGTTTAAATCATTATCCACATATTTTAAGTACTGAAATTCCAACTGCAACTTCTGAGTGAAAGTTCATTTTCAGCCTCTTAAGCTCTTAAAATCATTTAAATCACCTGTTATTAAGCTTGTTACCTAGAAACCAAATGAAAAATATCAGAGCAGTGGCTACATAGTTATTAGGTACAGAGGAGTTCTTGTTTTTCCATCAACTTCTCATTTTTCTCAAACTGTATATTTTCTCCTTATGTCACATAAAGTTGGATTGTATATAATGCTGGAGTGCTTTTGGTCTTTAATTGCAAGTGCCACTAAAACTGCTGGGAAGAAGTTTAATATTGTTTAAAATTTTCTGCAGTATTTTATGAGTAGACATAATGGTGAGGAGATATGATGAATATTGAGATTAATGAATTGTTTCATTTTATTGCACTTCAGGCTGGCCAGCTAAACTATGTGGATCCAGCTACTGGCTATGTGGTGCTCACACAGATTGCCCACTTGCAAAGAGGTGAATGTTGTGGCTCTGCTTGCAGACATGTGAGTAGCAATTCTCGCATTACAGCAGCAGTTTGCGGTGCTTCTGTAACTTCGTAAATACCTATTATTTGAACAACAAGTCAAATAAAAAAGCCAAATAGACCTGGAGTGCACTTTTTACAAGCTACTTTAGCCAACGACAATGAAGTCCTTAGTACCAACGTAGGACCTTTAAAGTTAATGGAATTTTGTAAAATTTCACTGTGAGCATCAATTCCTTGAAATGCTGTGATTTGAAATTCATGGGAGCTCTTTATTACAAGGAAACTTTTCATGGGGTTTCAAATAAGTTGTTTTCATTAGGCAAGTACAAAGAGGGCAGGAAAAGAAATCTAGAATGTTGCAAACTAGATCCCTCTTCTTTATTAGTTGAATAAATAGAAACTCATCCAGCATTGAGAGGTAGGTTTCCTTCAGATAATGATTTTTTCTTTTCTTCTTTTCTTCCTTCACTCCCTCCCATTTTTCCTCCTGTCTCTCTCTCTCTCTTTCTCTCTCTCCCCCCACCCACCCTTCCTCTCTCTGGTTCTTTCTGTGGCTTTTTTCCAGTCTGTGTTTGAAATAACTGTGAAACAAGATTGTACCGCATGTAGTGCCTATACATTTCCTAAAATGTTTATTTCATTAGGTACCTCTCTATGTTCACTAATTAAGATAAACTAATTTCTCCTTCCCTATTATAAGCAAAAAATAAATGGAAATGGGTTCTTCACTATTACTTTTTAAAGGCAAAGTGGTGAGGTAAATTGTTGTAGGTCAAGATTATAAACAGTAACAACCTCTGTTTACAGAATACTTTGTATGTTTTGGTGCAAGAAGGTGTAATTTCCTTTAACTGGCCACTCTATAATTAAAGAATAGACACTAAATGCATGTATTAACTATAGCCAGGATTAAAAATTAAACCTTCCATTTTATGTATGTGCCTGTGCCCTTAGCTGTTTCTAATCAAATGCCTAAGAGCTTTTTGTAAATTGAGGACTTGAGGATTTTCTAAAAGTGGATTTTTTTGACAGTAAAATTCTTAAATTTGGAAGGATGAATTTAGGAAATGGTTCTTGGATGCTAATTAGGACCATTTGCCTGAGGTTGCCAATATTCTCTTAGTCTGCAGGACCTGATAGATCAAATGATCTATATAAAATTGTTAACAGTCTCTTTTTGTCACCATGAGAAGTCTGCTTTTTCAAGATGATTGTTAAATATTTAGTAATAATTTGTTTTATTTCTTCTGCAGTGTCCGTATGGTCAAGTCAATGTTAAAGATCCATCTAAAAAGAAGCAATTCAATTCATATTTTTATGTTTGACAACAATTTCATCTCTGTTCTCTAACTGTGCTTGTATTTTTTAAAAAATAAAGCCCTAATTCAGAATTGCTGGGTTATTAGTTTTGAACACTAGTTTAATCCTAAATACATATATTAAAAGAACATCAATAAAATGAAAAAGCTAACAAATGTTTGTGTGTTTCTGAAATGGCACATTGATAGTTATTTTCCTTTCTTTTTGCTTCATTATCAGACACATATGTTGAAGAAAGAAAATAATGGCTGTTCCACTAAATAAATAGTAGCAATCGGGTCACATTAGTAGCTCTTGGTTTTTCTTAGCCTCCGTTCTCCTACTGTTTTCTCATTCAGTGTTAGCAATCCAAGGGAGGTTGCTGGCAAATAGAAGAGTTTTAATATATTCTTCATTTTATTTATATCTTGAGCTATATGGAGATTGATATAATATATCGTGCAGCATATGAATGCCCAAGAAGTGCCATCCTGCATCAAGAAATGCTCTCATCTTCCATCTGTTCTTTCAATAAAAACTTTAAATCATTTTGACTTGAGAGTTAGGCAGCTGAAGATGTGTCACTTAGACCATCCTTTCTTTTGTTCCCCACCCTTTCCTCCTGTATTTCTTTTGGCATTTCCTAGGCAAACCTATCTTTGAACATTTTATTAGCTGTACACTTTTCATTCACTGCGGTGATGCCGGTGGGCATCAGTCTCTAGCCTGAGTCAGGAGCTTACCTGAGCTTCTTTCCACACCTTCCCTGCTTCCTATGAGGATAGCAGTCCCCAGGAAGCCCTTTCCTAACCAGTTGCAGCTGCTCAGAAAAATGAGGCTGCTGCCCACTTGGAAGACTGGCTTTGCCCAGAGCTGACTCCCAGCCTTCCCTCAGTGAATCTGAAAGGTTCTTGGACATCTCAGGGGTCTGCCTCAGGTTCTGCCTGTGGCCCAAATAACAGCTCTAGAAATCTTAAGCAAACAAAATGTTTTGGTACCTTCTCCCACATTCAATTCAAAATAAAAGCCATTTTTAACCGTGAAATAAGCAAGAAGAAGCCCAATAAGGTTCTAATTTTCCTCTTGATTATGTCTTTTTTTTTAAATGTCAGCTATTAAAATGTCTCCCCAAATTGTTGCCTTTTTTTGTACCCTACTTTTACTGGTGCTCTAACCATGGTGCCCTCAGTAACACTGCCCATGAGCCCTGAGAGGTAACAGCAGGATGTAAAAGAGTGGTGTCTGTGGACTGGTACTGTCCTATCTGGAAACTACTTTCAGAGGAGTAGGAGAAGGTGATCAGCATTGTGATCATTGAAGCAGTTTTCCAGAAAAGCATAGGGCTTCCTGGGAGCCAGTTTCCTTTCCATTTTTTGGTCAAGAAGCAACCACAGTTCCATGTTTTCTGCTCGATTTGAAGATTAACAAGGCCATTTTCTGTGTGGGGCATAGATAATGTTTCTTTAGCAGCCCCCCAAGACAGAAGAGTCTAAAATGTCGTCTTCCTGGAGAATAGGGGAACGAACAAAGGAAGTTCATTTTGAAAAGGGGTCTGAGGTAAGACTGTTCTGAGAAAGCCCCTTAGCAGGTGGAAAGATGCCTCCTTCCTCTTGGCAGCTCTTGCCTCTTCCCAGTGCTCTTCCTGTAGTAGGAAACTGGCCGAAAAAGAAAGGATGTTCATCACCGAGGACCCTTATGTGGGACGTTTGTAATTCTTCTCGGCAATTCTTCCTGGCAGAACTTCAAGCCTTAAGGGCAACAACAGCAAAGGAGCCGCTGGGGGGCTGCGGCGGGGACTAGGGAAGAGAGATGCTCATAGTCTTCCCTGCTCCTGGATCCAGAAGGAGGGCTGAAGTTTGCTGTAGTTCTAGAGTGATGCATGTGAACAACATGTTAGGGGTGGCAGCGGGGGCGGGTGCTTCCACATTAAATACAATATGGCCACATAAATGGGTCTCCTGTAAGAGCTTTAAGCTATATTGTATTCGCACATTGTAAAGTAAAATTCAGGTTTCTTATTAGGTGTATATATACAAACACATGTGGATGCCAAGAAATAGAGACTTACTTAGAGACTTTAGAGTTTAAATCAACTCTGGTGCTGCTTCACTTTCAAGGTTTCTGGAGACTCCTTCTGCCCCAGGGTGCAATAAATCAAGGGAAATTGATTTTTAGGTTGTTTCATATGTGAAACGACCCAACGGAAACCGGGGAATCTTGTTGTGAAGGTTATCAGGGTGGGATGTGAAGACAGATCCCTGCAGCGTTGATTCTCGCAGCAGGTGGATCATGATGCACACTCCTCTCTCTTCAAGAAGCAGCACTGCCCCCACTGTTTATACAGAGCAGGGAAGAGAAGGGCTTTTATTTTTTCAAGTAAAATTTAAGGTTCCCAAACAGGGTGTGTTTGAAACAGCGCCCTTAGAAGTGGAGGCACTCTCTGGGCCTGGCACGTGTCTTTGTTCCAGAGCAGCACCCCTTCTCCAAAGGCATTGGCAAAGTCTGTTCCACACACACGGTTCCACTGTCAGAAATCTGCGAATCTTAGATTTATCTCCAGGCAAGACTGGGGGAGAGAGCTCACTACCAGACAAATGGTAATTGGCATGTTGTCTTCCTATGAGCACTTTGAGATCCCACAGCCCCTGGCTAGTGCAAAAGGAACCTCGCCCTCCACTCCTTGCTGACACCTGCCATTTCATCTTTTCTAACATTCAAGCCATGGCTTGAGTTTGTGGATTGGATGTCTATGGTGGAGGAGTGAAAAATCGGTGCTATTTTTTCACTACCATCCAAAAATTAAGACATAATCCTGGATGCCAAAACTATCCCCTCCCCTCATTAAAAAATAAGATATTTAAGTCGGGGGTGGAGGGCAGAGAAAGTCTACATCCTATTTCGCCAGTCTCTGTGAAGAGCCTGATTTCTGAGAAAAAGGTTGTGGAAGAACCCGTAACTATCTTTAGCCAGAGACTGAGCTATCCCTGGAATGTCCAGCGTACCCTGGACCTCTGGATGCTCTGATGTGTGCTGGGGTGCCCAGGGCACTGGGTTGACCTCTGTCCCGATAAACAGCTTCGAGGTTGGGCTCATGACACAAAACGCACAGATTCACGTGGCTTTCCTTTCTGGCACTGCAGGCATAAAAGACAGTGTTAACCAAGGAATCGTGGACGCTAGAGGAATTGGGAGAGCTTTAACGACCACATCCTCCAAGCAGAAATTTGTATTCGAAAGTGTGAGCTTCGGTGCGCGTTTCAGTGTGAGTGCGCCTGCGTGCGTGTGTGTGTGTGTGTGTGTGTGTGTGTGTGTGTGTGTAGAATGGATGTCGTTACCAAATACCTAAAACGGTATTGGACCGCAAAGAGGTTAAGCCCGGTTGCTTTAGACAGGGATGAGTTGAAAGCACCCAAGAGTTTTTGGGTGGGTATCGCCGTCCATCCATTCGATGGCCTCGCTGATGAGCATAGAAGATGAACCCGGGAGGACTGTCTTTTCCTGGCTGCGAAACCTGACCGATATAGGGGATATTCTAGAAGAAAGAGCTAAGGAGGCCAGGGCGGAACGAGGAAAGTCAGGCGTGGGGGAGATTGAAAGGTAAACTGGTGGGACTGACCGGGCTGGTGGGACTAGTTAGCGAAGCCAAATGTTTGGGTAGGAAGAGAGATCTTGTAGGAGGTACTCCGAGCGACATTCCCGGATTTGGGATGAAAAGAGAAAGCCAGGGAGCTCGGGTTCCCAGCTCCTGGTCTGTTCGTTACCGACCCTAAAATGTATGGCAGAGCTTGTGGGGCAGGCGTGGAGGCGGCGTCCACCGCCACGTGCCCCACGTGCAGCCGCAATCCCACGCGGTTTTCGCAAGCGGCTTGGAGGCAAGCGGGCGTCCCCCCACCCCGCCCACTGCGCCCTGGACCCAAGCCACGCACCGCCAAGGAGTAGCTATGGTGGCACGTGGAGGAGGGGCGGGTAGGCAGGGCGGCACCATCACCCGGACCAGCATCTTGGAGCGGCCAATCTCACTGCTCATATTCTCCTCCCCACCCGTGTGGGAGCCTTGCTGTAATCCCCCGCCTCCCCATCTCAGACTGTGAGGGGCGCACCGGGTGGGGGAATGGGTAAATAACTGGCCCAAGGCCCAGCTTCCCGGTTCTCCCTCCACTTTCCCGCTGCCTGACTGCGCGCCGGGCAACGCAGCCCCTCGGGAACCTGACACCAGGTAATGTGGCCTCCACCCCGTCCCAGGTCTGGCTGCATCCCCTCGAACCCTTGCCTGCCCGGGTCCAAGTGCGGATTGTCTCCCGGAAGGTTAACCACCACCCCCATCCCCTAGCCGGGGCCCGGGAGGAAGAGATGCCCCGGCTCTCTTGTTGACCCCGCCGCAAACACCGACTTCGAGCGCAGAATACTCCCCAGAGTGTTGAGTTCTTGATACCCAGCCCGGGAGCGCGGAGAGTGAAGGAGGGACCGGGAGGGGAAGGCGGGGACGCGGTGGGTGAACAATCAATGGCTTAGCCTAGTTTCCCCGCAGGAGCTACCGCCCATCCACCGTCTATGCAGGCACCAGCTGGCGGCAGCATCTTTTAGGTACAAGCTGCAGGGAGGCAAAAGCTGGCTGGGGGGCCGGGAGCCCAGGGCACGCCGCGGGACTCCAGCCCCCCTGCTGCGCCCCAGCCTCAAGATGCTCTGGGCTTTATGAGGTTGAGTTACCGCCGAGTCCTCCATTAACACCTCCTCTGATTATTGAGAGGCTGGAAGGGCTGAACGCAGCCTCAGAGCGTTTCTCTGGGCACCGGCCCGCGTCTGTGCCCTCTGCCCACCCCTTCTTCCTCCCCTTCCCGATTTGGAAGCATAAACAGAAAATAAAAGACAGGTGGAGAGAGCTAAGGGTCAGAGGTGAGGGAATCAGATCAACTCCAACGGGGTGGGGGAGAGAGAGAAGGGAGAAATTAATTTTCATCCAACGCTTTATTTATTTATTTGGATTAACAGAGGGACCCTCAGCGAGACTCGAGGACTGACCCGCACCTCTGGCCGCCGCCTCCCGCCTTTCCTCGCCGAGAACCGAGTTCTAGTGGGGGAAACGTCTGACATCTGGACCTCAAGGTAAGACCCTGATGGAGATGTTTTAGTCGGAGCAGTTTTCTGCCCTCGGAGTGCGCCCGGACGGCCGGGAGTTTCAGGGACGTCTTGGGAGCCTACCAGAGGAAGGTCCGGCTTTGCTCCAAGCCGAGTCCCTACCTGAGGTCTCCGCGGGAGGAGCGGTTTGGACGCGCCCCACCGGATGGGAGGAGGTGCTTGGGGAAGCCGGGCCGTACCGCCCGGCTGACGCGCGGCTTTTCTCTGCCAGTGCAACCACCATTACGGCGTGATCCACTCCTTTTCCTCCAAGAATGCTGAACGGTACCACTCTAGAGGCAGGTGAGTTATGTGCCAGGTTCCTTGCGATGTTCTCTGCCCCTTGGGCCAGTGCGTATGTAATGTAAGTGTGTGTGCGTGTGTGTGCGCCTTCGCTGGGTGGAACGAAGAGGAGTGTTTGTCTTAAAAATTAAACCGCGCTTCGTAGGCTCAAAAAAACACATTCGTTTTCAGAGTCTCCTGATAGGATTCCTGAAACCTTCGTTTCCTTCTTTTTGCCTTTCTCTTTGACTGTCTTCGACTTTCCTCAGGATCAGGGTCCGGGGCGCCAGGCAGAGGTCCTGGTTCCACTGATCCTCCAGTAGTCAGTGGCTCAAGGGACGCGCTCCCGACCCTCCCCTGAGCTGCTGGGGATGTCTCTTTCTTGGAAGGGATGGAAGGGGGGCCGAAAAGACACCGTTTCTCACCCGGGTAGGGGTTAACTGGAAACTGGCTTCACCCACATTCTTTTGTTGTTGTTCAGTCCTAACCTAGCGCAGCAGTTTCTGCGCCGGATCTCAGCGGACGCAGTGCGGGACTTCTCCCTTTATTTCTGCGGAGCTGAGGGCAGGCGGCGCAACAAATCTCAGGTAAAAGAGCATCAGATTTCAGAAGCGCTGTATTCTAAACTTGGCGCACGCCCCTTTGGGGAGAAGAGCCCCGGGGCTATAGAGGATAGAGGTTTGAAGGAAGCAAAAGTCGGCGAGAGGCTTTTTGTCACAAAGGGTGAGGGTAGGCAGAGAACGTGCGAAGGGGCAGGGCCTTGGCCGGGGACTACCGCCCAGCGAGAGACTGGCAAGGGTGTGCAGCTGGAGAGTGGCCTCGGGTGCCCCTTTCCAGGCAGCCGAACTCCGCCTGTCCCAGCTCTGCTTGGCTCACTTCCGTTTGTCTTGAGGGAGGCCCCTCTAGTAGAACTGAATCAGAAGTGCGCCCGTGTAGCAGCCTCAGTATAGATCTGCCCACCTAGGTGTAGGGGGAAGTTTTACAGATAGAGTATTTCAGTCTCCACTATCTGGAGAAAGGCCCCAGCGTGTCCTGGCCATCCTCTCACCTTCCATCCAGCGCAGCCCGGGCATCCAGGGACAGGTGGCATGGCACTGAACGCATGGTTCCGAGCCTCAGGATGACGCTGACGTTTCACTGAGCCTTGGGGTGCTCAGGACACTGCCAGAAGCTGGATACTGTTTTAAGAGTCTCGCCTTTCAAACCAAAGGGGCTCCTTAACCAGCTTAACAGGGTCTGGAGGAAAGGTAACACCTCCTTCTTTAAAGGGCAAACTTAGAGGCACAGAATCATGGCCTCCAAAATTCAGGTACAAAGAGACCTTAAGTCACCTTTGCTCTCAAAAGATGCACGTTTGTCAGGTTACTTCTTCCCTCTCAACCCTAACTGTCCTGTGGGTTTAATTTCCCTTTCCTCTCCCCTGGGGAGTTCTACTGGGCTCAGGTTCTTTGCCCAGGTAGACCCACCTGAGCCTGCGGCAAGGGCGCTGCAGTCTTCTTGACCTTCATAGAGATTCTGAGATCTCGAACTCTCAGTTCCACCTACTATGCTCCACTATAGTCTGGCCACTTTGCTAAAAGTGGCAACAGTAGCGGGATGGGTGCTGTCAGAATAGAAAGGAAAGAAAGCTTAGTGGACTGTGTGTGCTCAATTGTGAGGGAGAGTAGTGCTGGTCAAGGGACCTGCCCCATTATCCCTGGTAGAGCTCTGAATTTAGAGGAGACTTAAGATCCTATCCCCGATGCAGGTTAGAGAGAACCACATGCACCTGTCCCATCAAGTGAGGAAGTGGCGCAGCCCAGGAACTGAAAAAATGAACACTCTAATTTTTATAGAACACTTGCGGGCCATTCAGACTAGAGCTGGGAGAAGGGGGATTTTTTTTTTTTTTTTTTTTTTTTTTGGTCACCAGCCACCGGGCCTCAGCCCCTCTGCTGGAGAGGTGAAAGGAGTACAAAGATGCTCTCTTTATTTAAAGTGCTTAACGTCCTTTGAGAATGAGGAGCGGGGAGCTCTTAGGCAATCTCTCTTGGGGACTCCAAGACAAAAAGTAGAAAACCCAGGGTCACACACCCAATTTGAGGGCATTCCTTCCCACTCTTCATGGGCTTTCTCCTTAGGAACTATGAGAGGAGGCAGGTCTGGACCCATGGGGACCTATTTCTGCAGAGCTAACAAGGACCTCCCAAACTCCAGCAGACCCCCACCCCACCCCCAGCTTTCTCCAGACTTCCTGCATTTGCCGCGAAGGAAGAATCCTGGCAGTTTGCTTCTTTACAGGAAGTAGCAAATGCCACTGAATGCAGGAACTTATAACCTGAATTTCATAAGAGCAACAATAGCTAGGATTCAACTTGGAAACTGAATGCAGAAGGTGTTCTGCCTTGCCTGTACCTAGATGATTAACAAATACGTGTGGAATCGAAGAATGAATGGATGATTGGAGGGCTTACAAACCTCTATGTTTGGCTTCCCTGGAGACTGTAAAGTTCTGGGTTTTTCCTGGAGTTGTTTAACTTTCCCTGCATGCAGTCTCCAAAGTTGTATCTCTTGCAAGGAAACAGTGGTATTCTTGCGTTCTTTGTTGTTGATTTTGCTGAGTAAGGGCAATATGCAACAAGAACCAAAACTAATTTCAAATACCCCCATTTGGGCATTGGGAGAGGGTTTAGCACAGAAACTAGACAAAGTCAGTTGAAGTCCTGTATTTACTTTTTGCTTGGAGCTTCCTTGGGTGAATTGACTGAGGGGATTTCTCAGAGACTCCTCCTCCTCCTACTCCTCCTCCCCTTTCTCCCTCTCCTCCTCCAGCTCTGAGTCAGTTTAGCCTCTGACTTGTGTGAAGGCAATCTGCCCCTTTGTGAGAGGACCTGCTGTCTCTGAAAGGACTGCTGCCCCCAGCCCCTCCTCAGGGCCCTTCTTGTGTGCACGTGGGTTTGAAAAGCTCATTGATTCCCATCCAAAGGGGCTAATTACATTACTTACAGTAAATAGCAGCCCTGCTGTCAGGTATAGCTGCCAAAGTAAGGAGGAGGGGGATGTCTCCAGCTTAGTTCACTTGATTGGCTTCATTTTTGTGTGAAATTGTGTTTTATGAGCTGCATTCTGGCACCCGGAGGACCTAAACTGCGTCCAGTCTGCAAATAACATTATTTTTGACCCTGAGAAAAAAGGAGGGGAAGCAGTAGAGTCTTGAGTTTCATGGAAGAGGCCACTCCAGCAGCCTCAGAAGGCAACGCTTTGGGACAGGAAGTCAGGCTGCTGCACCAGGGGCCGCTTCCTCCCTCGCTTTATTTCTGCCTTCCTTCCTTTCCCTTCTTCTCATCCTCTCCCTTCCTTTTTTCTTTCTTTCTTCTCTCCCTCCCTTCCTCCCTCTTTCCCTGGATTTTCTCCCGTGGTCTTTCTAGCTTTGGCCACAGTTCCCTGTCGGGCTCCCCCGGGCGGAGGGAAGCGGGTCTGCGGCTGGGTGGCTCTTCTGAGGTGTCTAGGATGTGCCAGGACACAGGCACCGCAGTCCTGGGAAAGGCGGCGGGAAGTAGTGGGGAACGCAGGCTGATGACCCGGACGAAAGGAGCAGAGAGCGGCCCGCGCGTCCTCCTCCCTGGGTAAAGCCACGCTGGTTGCTGCCGCAGCGCTGTGCTTCGGGCCCCTAGGGGGCCTGTGGCCGTTTGAATGAATCGACAATATAAGAGTATTGTGGACACTTTTTAATGGGGCCGGGGAGGGGCCGCCGCTACCGGGAACAGAGGGCGACAGAACAATCCCACCTCTTGTGAGGAGCAGGTCTGCCATTCTGCTTGTCCATTCTCACCTTCCCCTCCTCCAAGGCAAAGAGTCCCTTTCACACCCTTCTGAGTGTGCGGGTGCGCCCAGTTTTACAAGTCCCCTGTCCTGCCAGGGTAGTGGGAGCAGCACGCGATGGGGCTAGCGCCCAGTCCTGCGGGGCAGGCGCCAAGCTCCCGGGAGGCCCCAAGTCGCTTCCTATATTGGCAAGTTTCAAATGAGACATTAGAATCTCCGGCAGCCTTCCTTCAAACCTGAACCTGGGAAAAGAATAAGCCGCCCTATGGCCAAGGCTCAATGGCCTACCCATGTGTACAAGTCCATGCCCTGTCCCATACACTCTGCTTTTCTCAAAGAAAATTGTTTTGCCAAAAGTAACCCTGCGAAATGTAGACGCTCCAAACGCCCTTTCCACTTTGGATGAAGCTCGCACCTAGTAGGGTCTCCAGTCCTCAAGGAGGTGAGGCAAAGACCTGCATTGTCAGACAGCTGCTTTTAAAAGTGGATTGAGGAAGATGGGATGGGGAGGAGAGGAGCCAACATTATCTCCATTTCAGTGAAGTGCTTACATTTCTGCGCAATATTTATGCATTTCTGGTGACAGTCCTGCAGGCTGGGGATGAAAAAGTCCACAAGGAGCAAACCCAAAGTTTGAAGTTGATATTCTGTGTGTCCTGAGCCAAGGTCTGATCTTGAACTCGGATCAAATAGGCGGGCTCTAGGCCTCCTGCACCAGGGCGGGGACAAGAGCTCCTTTTCCCCTTTAAAACATGACTGCTGGGAACTCTTGGATGTGTGTGTGTGTGTGTGTGTGCGCGCGCGCGCGCGTGTGTGTGTGTTTTGTGGGGAGGTAAATGCCCCCTCCTCCTGCCTCCCCGCTCTCTATCCCCCCACCCCTTTGTAATGTTTGTCCTGCTTGCCCATCACCAGGGGGTTGAGAGGAGTATGACAGGTCTTTGTTGTCTGAATAAAAATCCGTGGCAGCTCCGGGGAGAGAACTCCTCCTACTAAATTATCAAAAATGGGCTGGCTTTAGTCTCTTAACAAATTGGACACAGCTCAGGCAGGAGCAGTCCCCAACCCAACCTACAGGAACTGGGAACTTGCAAGCAGTCAGGGAACGCTGAAAATAGCACTTCTTTTTCTTTCTTTGTGTTCAAAACCATTTTCTTTCTTCACCAGATTTTGTTTTCCTCCCCCCGCTGCAGTTGTTTCCCATTAGTAACTCGATCTCTCAGAGCAGTAAGATTTGCCTTCTACGCCTCTTTTCTCCTCCACCCGAATTGTTTGTTTTCTGCACATCTCCTTCAGGGAGCCGCTGAGGCTTCCCCCACCACTCTTCCCACTTCTTTTTGCTTCCCCCAGGCCCCCCAAGCAGACCGATTTCCACTCTGTCTCTTTCTTCTCCTCCTCTCTCTCCCTCTTTCCCTCCATCCCCGAGCCTCTCTGCGCTCCCACAGCGCAGCCCTCTCGGGTCCCTTGCCTCCCTCATTCGGATGAGCTGAAAGCCCCGGGCGTGTGTATATGGAAATAGTGGGGTGCCGAGCAGAAGACAACTCGTGTCCTTTCCGCCCCCCAGCCATGCTCTTCCACGGGATCTCCGGAGGCCACATCCAAGGCATCATGGAGGAGATGGAGCGCAGATCCAAGACTGAGGCCCGTCTGGCCAAAGGCGCCCAGCTCAACGGCCGCGACGCGGTAAGGAAGGGCTCCGCCGCGGCGGTAGCCGGGCACCCCTGCGCCCTCTGTTAAGCCAAGCAGACTCCCTGGCCGGAGGAGATCGGGGGCGGCGGGTGGTAGAGACGTCCGCTTGAGGCTGGCGGGTGGGTTTTCTCCCGTCCATCTAGGTCTGCAGGGCTAAGAATCGTCGTTTTTCTGAATTGAAATGTCTTCATTAGCTGGCTATCCTCTGTCGCAGCTGATTCCGAAAGAGCAGGGAGAGGAGCTGGGAGGAGGTGGAGTGGGGAGGTGGCGTTCTCTTCTACAGACCTCAAGGTTCCCTTGATTCCGGGGCGGGAGTCTCCCCGGCGAGGATCCGCAGCTCCGAGAGTAAGCTGCGCGCAAGCAATAAGAGGACGGCGCGCTGCCCGGGCGTCCGAGCCAAGCGGGACCCCAGGTGGCCTTAGTCTCTGGCCCTGATGACCGGACCTTTGGAGCAGATTCGGACGCGACTGGGTCATTTCCAGTTCTCTAGACGCTCAGGTCTTGGGACCCCTAACTGAGAGAATCTCAGGGTTTCTGGCATCCTGACTCAGTCCCTCTAACGAGACAGCACTACGTTTAGCGCCGGGACCGGGCGGGTGTCATGTGTAGGGGGAAATCAAATAAAACATACGGAGGAGCGCGGCACCCAGTCGAAACGCATGAACTTTATAACCAACCCTTAAACAAGCTAATCAACTACCACTGTTTCTACTATCCATAATGATAAAGTTATGTCCTCCTAATAAAGAAAACCAATTACTTATCTAAGTGCTTCCCTTTCCCGATTACTAACTGGAGCGGGGGAAACTACAGAAGTCTCCGGAAATGATTTCAGCCAAACATAGCTGTGTAGATCCTTTGGTACCACAGTAGGACTTGTAGCCCAAACTAATCAGGAGACTGCTCTAGCCCTGTCAGCTGGGTTTTGGGTCCGGCCAAGTATCCCAACTGGTGAACGTGTCTATATTTGTAACACTCATTCCGTGCCAGGGCCCTTGGTCAGAGTAAAGGGCTAAACTTTACTTTTTCAGGCCCACTGAAATTTCATGGGGAAGTTCAACCCATTTCTGCTAGTCGTGAGGGAAATGTCCGGAGGTTAACTCCTTTTCCCTTTTTCTGGTCATCACTTTTAAATCAAATAGTAGCAACCCAAACCCAAATTTTCCAGTGGGGCTGGGCTCCTCAAGGTGGGGTCACTGGGGCATCCTCAGTCTGGTCAGTGGGACCCAGAAGGGAAGCGTAACTTGGGCACTAAACAGATTTTCAAGACAAAGGTCTTGTTTGTACGCCTGTTGATGCTAGGGAAAGAGGGGACTGTATAGAGCGGGCTGGACAACGGACCCTCTTTCGGAACAGCCACTTTACACACTTATTGGGAACGGGACCAATAGTCCTGAAAATTAGGGAACAGCAGGGTCTGCCAAATATATCTCAATCAAAACAAAGTCGACCAAGTTATGAGCACAGGTCCAATAATCTCCCCTTTGCTTTTGATTTCAATGCTGCTTATAAGAATTTAGAGAAATCGAACTGTAATATTTTTTGTTTAAAATAACCTGTGCTCGTTGAAATTTCCATTTCACTCCCCAATCATTTCCGTTGTTTTATTTTGTGTGCGTCGAAAGCCACAATTTTTAGCTTGTATTTATTTGAATTCGGAAACGACCCCCAAACTATAGTCAATATTCTCCCAGTCCTTTTTAAGCGAGGCTTCTGATGGCCGGAATGTCTTTAGGCTAATAGTCCCGGGAGGACGCGAATGCCGGTTTAGGCGGATACGGAAGAAAGCGAGCGAGCCGCAAAGAGAGAAATCACAAATGTTTTCCCCGACTTTTGCATTTGTGCAGTGGACCCTGGCCCCTGCCGCGCTCCCTGCACGCCCTGGGCTCTGTCTCCCTGGGGGAGAACCCCGCGTCGTGCGGCGACACCGCGCGCCCTCCTCAGCCTTGCGGTGTGCTTTCTTTGCAGGGCATGCCCCCGCTTAGCCCGGAGAAGCCCGCCCTGTGCGCCGGCTGCGGGGGCAAGATCTCGGACAGGTACTACCTGCTGGCTGTGGACAAACAGTGGCATCTGAGATGCCTGAAGTGCTGTGAATGTAAGCTGGCCCTCGAGTCCGAGCTCACCTGCTTTGCCAAGGACGGTAGCATTTACTGCAAGGAGGATTACTACAGGTACTCCCCTACACCCCCACTTCTTACGCCCGCCCAAGTACACCTGGCGGGGTTATCTGCCTGAGCCCAGAATCCCCTCTCCGTCTCCCACCTTTTGCCCCATTCTGGGTGCGGTTATCATTTCGGAGACCAGGGAAACCCACTGCATATGCCTTCAAGCTGCAATCTCCCTGACCGACGGTGAGGGTGGGTGGGAGGGACATTCAAGGTCTAGAGCTTTATCAGCGAATACCACGCGCTCCCATCACTTCTCAGCTTGGCTGGAGGAACTTGGGGAAATCTGGGGAAGAGTAAATGGACGTGGTCTCCGTCGACTGAGACTTGACTGGGTTTTTGTTTTCCGCTTGCTACGAATTGGGCAAGTTCTGCGCCTTGAAACTGAGCTAGTGGCTCGGGCAGCAGCAACAGAGTGTTAGGTTTTCGCAGGTGGCAGAAGACTCTGTAAATGACTATGAAAAGGAATAAATGCCATTGCCAAAACCCAAGCCACTCGGTTCCGAGTTCCTTTTATCGCTAGTTACAACCATGTCCGCCAGATTGGAGAGAAAAGTCAGCAGCAGGCGTCTTTATTGATTCTTCTCAGTTATATTTCTGGATTGGGAAAGACAGAACTATGTGCAGATGACCTAGCTCCGCTCTCAGCCCAAACAAGATAAGCGGTTAAAAAAATAATAACCTTTCCTCTACAAAATCGTCATTTTCCAGGACTGTGTCGGCATGTTTTCCCGCACACTCGCACATCCAGGAATAATTATATCTTCCTTCATTCATAGAATATTTTGTAATTGATTAACTGTTTTTACTTGGCATGGCAATTTAATATTCTAGTACTGTTAGATCGTTCTAACTAGTGGTTTGCTTTTTAAAATTTTTAAAAAATTTTGTTTTAATGTTCACTTTACAGAGAAGAAAACTAAGACTTAGTTGCCCGATTCTTCTGACTTTAATGTAAGGATCCTTTGTCTTGGTTTATCAGAAAAGGTCGATGGGCAAATAAAATTAATGCCCACTGTCCTGTCCTCCTGGAACCCTCCCAGGTCCCAGTCTGAGGCCACTGCAGACCAAGCCCAGGTGTCGCGGGTGGGAGATGGCTTTGCCTTGCTTCAACTAGCACCCTGACTCAACTGTTTCCTTCCAGAAGGTTCTCTGTGCAGAGATGTGCCCGCTGCCACCTTGGCATTTCCGCCTCGGAGATGGTCATGCGCGCCCGAGACTCAGTCTACCACCTGAGCTGCTTCACCTGCTCCACTTGCAACAAGACTCTGACCACGGGCGACCATTTCGGCATGAAGGACAGCCTGGTGTACTGCCGCGCCCACTTCGAGACCCTCTTGCAAGGAGAGTATCCACCGCAGCTGAGCTACACGGAGCTGGCGGCCAAGAGCGGCGGCCTGGCCCTGCCTTACTTCAATGGTACGGGCACCGTGCAGAAGGGGCGGCCCCGGAAGCGGAAGAGCCCAGCGCTGGGAGTAGACATCGTCAATTACAACTCAGGTGTGCCCCCTATCCTCACCCCCGGCGCAGCCCCGGCCTCCCTGAGGAAATTTCGTAGAGCTCCTTCCCCGTCCAAAGTCTTGCTGCAAGAGTGTTTTGCCCGATGCCTCTGTTCTCACCACAACCCCCTGTCACTCTGAAGGAAGGGAGAGAGGGAGGAGGAGGAGGAGGAGGGAGGGGAGGGAGAGGCAACACTTTATTTAGGTTGTGGCAAAAAATACATCCATAACTATGGGGCTGTAGTGATTTCCCCCAAACAGGCAGAGCCAAATCGTTGTTGCCTGTTAGTTAATGAGCCCATTAGTTTCTGGCTCTCAGTTGGAGCAAAACAGCCCCAGGGCAATTTCTTTGTGGAGGCCAAATTATAGATCCTGGAGGAGGTTTCTAAATACTGAAGAAAAAAAAAAAAGTCTTCAGAGCCCAACCCCAGTCTGTCTAGAGGGGTCAGAGGCTGTGGTCACCAGCCCAAAGTTAATCAGGAACATGGTTGGCAAGAGTGTTGAAAAACCTAATCCCTGATCTTGGCAAAAAGCAGTTGTAGGGGTGGGAATCACTCTCCACAGCTGAGCTAGCCTGTGTCTTTCCTAAGTCAGGATATTCATCCAGCCGTCTCATTCCCTGTGTGATAGACCATCCAGACATCCAGACCCCTGGCCAACTGAAAGAACCTTCAGGTCGGGCCCCCTGAGGAAGCTTAACGGTATCTCAGACCATTCATCTATACTCAATCACCTTCTCTCTTCATTAAAAACAACCCGCAGGCAACAAGTCAAGAACAATTCTTCCTTGCTTTGGGGGACACGCCTATCATGTGTCAATCTCACATGCATCAGTTTCCCATTGTTGGTAGTAGGCCCCCATTTCCCCTCCTCCAGGTGAGGATGGTGATCCACTCTGCAGATGATACTCTAACTCCGAGCAGAACAGAAGCTCTTTTTGTGAGTCCCAATCACTGGAAAAAAGAGGTATTAGAAAGGCCTGGCTAACTTTTGGGGAGCCTAAGGAACTTAACTGCTTTGGCTTTCAGTGCCCTGGCCCAGACCTGGCTGAGAATCTCAGCAGACTGATGCTCAGGACAGGGGAGACCATTCTGTTGGAAGGAACGTTGAGGACCTTATTATGGCAACCCCACTCTATTACTCTGAATGCCCCCAGATTCACGCATGGGCACCCCAGAGCACAGGATTTTGCCTGTTTTTCTCTTCCAGTTCGCAGAGCCTGGTATGGTGCCTGATATTGCTAGTCAAGGTAAAGAACAGTGTCCAGCCAGTTAAGTGATTTGCCCAAGATCACACAGCCAGTGTGAATGTGGAGCTAAGGGTCCTGCTCTGAGTTTAGAATTTTCAGGAGAACCTACACAGGATGAGTGGTTGCTCTCTCAGACCTCTGTTAGGCTCTCTCCTGGGGTTCTCTACCGCCTGATCTAACAGAAGAGGAGAATCCTTTATGGGCAAGCACAGCAGGTGGCCTTGCAGGGAGAATGGGGAGCAATGGGGAGCAATGGGGAACACTGTGCGGCAGCACTTGCACCTAGGGGGTTCATACCAGGGTTGCCGGATGAAAAGAAAAGGACCTGCCGGCTCACTGCAAATCTCACCAGGGTCGGTCAATCTGTATGAGGGCAGCGGGTGAAGCCCCAGGTTTTGGCAACCCTCAGTAGTGGCCGTGCCCTCACACTGGCCCCTGCTGTGCTGGGGCGGGAGATTTGGTTAGGGACCACTTTGCCCAGCATGCTTACTTCATCTTCTTTGATGCGTGGTCCCCAGGGCAGGGCAGGCAGGGCACTAATTGTTCTTTATTAATAGAAGATGACATTGGAATCTCAAGCCACTCACCAAGGCCCTAATGCCCTAATGAGAGGGGGAAAGAGAGAGAGAGAGAAAGAGAGAGAGAGAGAGAGAGAGCGCGAGAGAGTGCCACTCATACACAACTAGCGAGATTTTTTTGGAAAGAAGGGATCTCTCAGCCCAGATAAAGTCCAGAAGGGTGAAGATTTCTAGCCAAACAGTAGGCAAGCCTGACTTTTTAATTCTTTATTTAATCTAATTAGCTAAATTTGATTTTGCCTTGGATCTTACTTCATGTTAGATCCAAGGAACTTTAAGAACAGTAGCATTTAGATTATTTTACTTCTCTGAAAATAACTAGAGTGTACAAATTTATTTTTAAGAAGAATAAAAGAATCCTTTGGAGCCCCTCAGGTCTTTAGTTTGCAAATTAATGCTGCTACAAGTTGTTGTGGAGAAGGTCACTTTTGTCTTGCTCCCAAAGGAGGGAAAAATTGCTGAGGCCCCCTTAGCCCGAAGAGTTTGTACCTTGCATCACTATAAACTGGATGCCTCTTAGTTAACATCTACTCCATCCTTTCTGGACTTTTCCCAGAGATACTAGTAAATATTATATATATGTTAAAGATTAGGTTAAAATTATCTATGGGAATTGGTTTGAAGATTCCTGACCAGAAATCAGACCATCATTTAAAACAGTGCTTGTGAATCTGATGCCACTTTGTTACAAAACTAGGGAAAGAAACCCTTCAGCAAATTAAACGCATGTTAAAATGTAAAAAAATAAAATAAATCCAGTTTTAACTCATTGTTTTAGCCTTCTTTGGATTTTATCTTGCCATCTCTCATTAAATGTAAACATTAAATGTAAACAAGTCTCATAAAGGGTAAGACTGATACTAAACTAAGTATAATTTACATAATAATATGTTTTCAAAATGTGCAGAAAACATGTCTGTGATTCAAAGAATCTCAGAGAAGATGTGAAACTTGGCAAAGGCCAGCTAGTGCTTGACATAGGGCAAATGCCTTTTAATGAGAAAGTCCCTAGTTTCGTTTATACCTCTGTGCAAATTAATCAGGCAAATATTTTAGAAAGAGACATGGAAAGTTTACCTGAAATGGTAACTTGAAATAAAGCCCTCTAGGGATGAGAAGAAGATTTAGTTTAGGATAGGGAGCTCTTATTTGTGTAATTTAAACATTAATTGAGAGATTAAACTTTGGCCACTTCTCAAAATATCCTTTCCTTAAGTCCTTTCTTCCTATCCAAACTTTTAAGGTTCCTGGTGGTTAAATTAGCCTGGCACTGACCCCTAGTGGTCTTCCAGGGATCAGTTAATTCTCAGAAGGTTACATACCTTCCACAGCAGACACTCACTTTAGGATGGGTGACCATCACGTAAGTGACTGGAAATAAAATACTTAGATCTTCTCATTAACTTTGTAATATTATATGTGAACTTACAGGTAGATATTTAAGACAGTTTTAAGAGTTATCATTTCATCTCATAATTCGGGGAGTGGGGAAATCCCCTACAGCTGTAGAAACAGGCCTTGGAGAAACAGTCATTTGCAAGTTATATAATGCATGTGTAGTTAAACATAAATAATATCAGATAATGCACTGTTACTCTGTAGAAGAAATAAGTTTCTCGATTAAGTTGCATAATATGAGATAATGCATCACAGGAAAATCATATATAGTAATATCTGTTTAATAAAGACCCAACAAGCTATCTCCTTACACATTGGATTATGTATTTTGTGTGGAAATGGGGCCTATAACTGTATTTAAAACACATTAAAAGGCTCTGCTGAGTTTTTAATCAGCAATAATGGATATAGAATGTGTTTTCAGGGAAGAAATTTCATCAAATCTTACTATAATTATTTTTCATAAATTTCATTTTAGGAACTAATGATTATATAGTCATGTTGGGAATCATATTCATTTCTATATATTACCCTGGTGTGGAGTGGGGGAAAGATGGCCAAGGGCATTATTTAAACACCAAGTCTTCTGTCCCAAGTGTAAAATTCAATTTGATGTGTTGTTCAGGAAAGGTTACATGTTACATATGATAGGAAAGAAATCTTACTTGAAGAACCCTCCGATGACTAACGTGTGCCTCTTTGACTATTTTTTTGTGGGTATATTTATAATCTGGTTATGAAATATGGCTCAGTTTACTGGAGATAAGTATAGTTTGATAGTAGGTCATAGAGATGCTGTTTCATCCATTTGAGGATATGAAACTGCAATTCTGTCGAATATTTGAACTTGACATATCCCCACTGGGCCAAAATGGGATAAAATGTAATGCATACTCTTTCTGTTATCCCTGGACATATGGTACCCTTTCTGGTGGAGTTTAATAAGCCTATGTTTTACATTCAAATGTGTATATCTGACTTGGATTCTACTTCAAGTTGATTTAATTTTGCATTAATACCCACTTGTAATTTACTGATGAACAAAGGGCCCAACGTCTTGATTGAATGCTTCTTGAGCTCCTGCCCCTGTATTTGACTCAGGGAATCAGTCCAAAGGTGAATATGGTAGAGTCATTTCCCTCAATGGACTCACCTGTTCTTTTGCCAAGTGTGTCCTCCTACTTACTAGACATTTGTTTGTATCTAGTCTTATCACATTAGGAGGAATTTCTTATTAAGTGAGTTTTATATGTGTCTGACTTCTTGGTTGATGACTACAAAACTTCTGTATTTCTGTAAATATGCTGATTTGCTGAATAGGTTTTAAAAAGTTATTATAAACAGAGCCTACCAGGCAGATAACATTTTATTAAGCAGATTGGAAGAGCTAATATTAAGGGATGCCTACCTTTTTTAAGATTCAGGTTTCTTTCTCCCTGGAATGACATGATCAGGTTGGTTTTAGATTTTCTATTATAAAGCAGTACAAGGCAGGATGATTAGATCTAAATTTATGTAACTATCTGAAGGAAGAATTTAAAGAAAAAAAATTGCCATGCACTTTAATGTGTGAAGTTGGCTGAAGTTGGTTGTGTAAATATTTCACAAAATGTTTTCATTTTACAATTGTATTTCCTATGCAGAGCCAGTAGATTCTTGGAAATGACCCTTTAAATGTGCAGCTTTACATCCTGGGGATAATGACTTTCTGGCTGGTTTCAAAGACTGGGTTGTTTTGCCCTTGGTGCTAAGAAAGTCTTTGTAAGGGGAGAGAAAATGCCGCCCTCTCTCTGCCAGGCCAGCCAGGGGCACAGCTCACATCCCACTCACACACATCTGGAGCAAAAGGGACTAAGATCTGAGCCTAGAAATAAGCACCATCAGTGTCTCTCAACTGTGAGCTGTGGGGAGCGCTTCAGGCATGAACCGTGTGAAGGGAAGTCTGGGCTCATTCTCTTTCAGAAATATTTATTAAAATCACTCCAGGGGAAAAATATTTTCTTTCTGGTATAGCTCCGCGTTAACCAGTCATAGCTAAAAGCTGAAACAAATAATATTCTTATGTTTACGTAAGAAATTCACAAATTTTAAATTTCTAACTTCTCCTTTTTCAGCCTTTTCTAACTTTTTCCTGACTGAGAGAGTTCTAGGAATATGAGAAAAGGCTAACCATTAGAACTGACCTAGATGCTTCCTTAGTTGGCGGGCTCTCAGAAACTTTCAGACTTGAGAGAGTGGTAATACTTGTTTCTCTACGTCTCATGACAAGAAGCAGTACCTTCAGACAGTGTGTCTCATTCCAGAAATACAGACAAAAGGTAGAGTCTTAAAACACTGTGAGTGCAGGCGATGGGAAGCTGGTACAAATAACTATATTAGAAAAGGGTTTCTTCTTTTCACTCTTGTAGGTCTCTCTCACTCCCACTTTACTACTTAGGGTTTGTTCATATTCTCAAATTCTTCTAGCAACCATTAAGCAAAAGACAGGATTTAACCAATATTTTTCTATTGCATAAACTTTGGTTGTATCTGCATTAACAGACAAGTTCAGCTTACTTTAGCAATGATCTTCTTTCTTTTTGTCTAGATACTACTCATAATTGGGTTGACAGCATTTTTCACTGCTGCTTTATTACCATAGCAGTGTCCTACAGCCTGCCATCATGTCAGCTAATGCAAGAATTTCCACTGAGCAGTTGTTTGTTCACTGTTACTGCAACAGGTTGTAATGAGAATGAGGCAGACCACTTGGACCGGGACCAGCAGCCTTATCCACCCTCACAGAAGACCAAGCGCATGCGAACCTCTTTCAAGCATCACCAGCTCCGGACCATGAAATCCTACTTTGCCATCAACCACAATCCGGATGCCAAGGACCTCAAGCAGCTTGCCCAGAAAACAGGCCTGACCAAAAGAGTTTTGCAGGTAAGACACGTGCATCATTGACTGTGCATACATTTCCCTTCCCCTTGCCAGTAAAAATAGTGCTCTTCCCTGGTTGGAGTGATGCAGCTATTTCCTGTATTGCTTCTTACTAGTTTATCTTAGCTATCTCCCTAGAGGATGTTCTGAGATTTTGCAGGGGCTTCCTGGAGGGTTCCCAAACAGAGACCCAGTGTCTTTTTAAATACAGCCACATTCTCTCTACGTATGTGGAGATGGGCCCTCCAAAGGCAGCACAGCTTGACTCACTGCTGTGCAAATGCGAGTGATGTTATTTGCACAGGCCGTGGCTCTATAGATTTCCATTAATATTATGCTCAGTGAACAGACTTGAGAGGGACCTGTTGGCACTGTGTTAACTCGGCAAACTTTTGGCAGCCTCACTCACCTTCCAAATTCAGGTGGAACCTTTTTCCACTCCTGAAAAGCCAAAAGTATGGTTAGTGTTTCAGCAACCAATTGGAGCAAGTATTTTCCTGCCTTAACAAACCATAATTAAAAACAAAATACTGGAAGTTAGTTCTGCTGTCCAATTGATTTCCTAAACTCATCATGGTCAGAACATATAAGTAATGAAATTATAATAGGTTGCTGTAAGTCACTTGTGATCTTCTCTCACTTCTTGGTGACAAATAGCAGGCATTTTAAATTCTGCTAAACAGTTTCAGGCTGTTTGAGGTCTGTGACCCTGGGAGTTTTTTCTATGTGAAGAATATACACCGTGTTTTGGGCTCACGAATGGCGTGAAGTCTGTTTCAGTAATGTCCATTTCATATGAATGATTCTTACTTTGCCATACTTTCAATGGCCCTGCCCTTTCTCAACAGTTATCGTAACAGTTGAGGAATCATCGTGTATTTCCCCCTCTTTATCACCATGTATTCATTTTCATGGTATATCCGCTTAAGCATCAGTTGTTCCAAGTGGCACTCGTTAATGCTACAGGGTGGAATAAGTGCATTTGAGAGAGAATAAATCCGTAGTGTTACTTGAATAACTTTGTTTTAAAAGAAAGGAAAAAAAGCCCCTTTCCTCCTAAGAAAAACAAACAATTATATTTAAAAGAAGAAACATATATCCAAAAAAAAAAAAAAAAAAAAAGAAAGAAAGAGAAAGAAAAGAAATATAAAAATGAACATCGGTAAAGAAATCAATTGGGATTGGTTTGCAGGTTTGGTTCCAAAACGCACGAGCCAAATTCAGAAGGAACCTTTTGCGGCAGGAGAATGGGGGTGTTGATAAAGCTGATGGCACGTCGCTTCCGGCCCCGCCCTCAGCAGACAGCGGAGCTCTCACTCCACCCGGCACTGCGACCACTTTAACAGACCTGACCAATCCCACTATCACTGTAGTGACATCCGTGACCTCTAACATGGACAGCCACGAATCCGGAAGCCCCTCACAAACTACCTTAACGAACCTTTTCTAACATTGGTTTTTTTTTTTTTTTTTTAATTCTTCCTCTTCTTTTTATTATTATTCTAATTATTATTATTTTATTATTTACAAGACTTTTTTTTTTTCTTCTAACCCACAAGATATTTGGGGAATAAAAATAACAGCTTGGTGTGTAGCATCTGCAGCCACTTGGCAAATGAGTTTACAGTATTGTCTCCTTTAAGTGAATATATTTTGTCTACAAAGTGTATTTGGATTTTTTTAAAAAAAATATTAATTAGGTCTTTCAGTTGGTAAGGAGAGTTTTTGAATAATTCTAATAAGTGCCTCTTAAAATTGTATGTTACTTATTTCCAGAATCTCGAAGAAAAAAAAAAAGAGTGGTATTATTATGGGCAAATAATCATATTCCCAGTTCAATGATTAGGTTAATAAAGAACCAGATAATTAATTAGTTACTTTTTAAATCTTGCAATTGTATGTGTGATTATGGAGTTCTGAAAACATTACATTTTTTAAATCTTAAAACTGAAAACTTGTTTTTAGTGTTTCTATTTCTTAGCTGAACTGCTAATTCAAGTGAGGAATATGATGAAATAAAAGCATTAACTACAGACATTTAAAATAGTAATGATTAATTAGGTGAGAAATCTATTACAGGAATGTGACTTTTCCTTCTTTTAGGGGTGTACATCTCTAAAAACTTTTTACTTGACTATTTGTTTTTCAACATTTGAAAAATACTTAAGCTCCCTGTGTATCCATGAAAATTCTGCATAGATTTTGACATTCCATAATTTTAACCTCCTAAAGCTAAATTCAATAGCTCGGAAACCATTCTTTCTAAGTTACTTTTTTTCCCAGGGAAAATGGAAATAAGCAAAATATAATGTTTTAAGAAGTAAAAAAATCAGTATAATTTAATTAATAGCTCTATTAATTGGCTTCAGCTGTACCATGATATTGTATCTGGCATTCTATATGAATAATGTTTAAAATACCCAGCCTGGTAGACTTATACCAACAATCGGTTTTGTTTTGTTTTATTTTATTTTGACATAGGTTGACTTATGTATTGAAAATAGTTTTTCTGATAGTAGAGATTTGAAGTTATTAGTCTTAAAGTAGATAAACTCAGAAGCCTTGTGGATGCTGATCTGAATATATTTCCTAGTTTACAGTAGTATTTTTTTTTCTTTTAATTTAAGCTAAAATCTTAATGGTCTGGGCAGTGGTGAATGTTCATCTATTACGCTTCTGTTGTAGTTAAATACCAATTAGATTGTGGATTTCCTAAAAAAAATAAAAAAGAAGTCAAGATATATGTCTTGCTTTAGTGGATTGTTAAGAATAACTTTGCACATATTCTCCACTTTTTGGACCCCTTAAATCTCCTTTGGTGGTCGAAGTGGCTATTTAATAGATGTTAAAGGTGTCCTTCTGGCTGTATAAATGTGTGGTTACATATTGACAGTTCACTGCCCACATTAAAGTGCATTATTGTAACTTTTGCTCAGGGTCTTTAGAAAATTAGCACAGAAAGTAGCTTATTTTTTAAAAAAAGATGATGGAAGATAAGTTAACACTGTAACAGAAGAAAGGTGTGATTGCCATTATATATTTAGCAAGTATGGTTATCATCTTATATGGAGCTTAAATCTTGACTTTTCATATTTCTATTACATTTTGGGCATTTACCACTAACCAGACCAAACAACCTTGGTAAGGCTGAGATCTTATTAATACACTTTTACAGGTAAAATATTGACACTTATAAATTTTGTTCTTTGACAGAACAATATATGGTACTACAGATCTACTTTATTAAGTAGACTAATTATAACTCAGTTCTCCTATGTGCCTTATGATATAACTTGGAAGTAAGTTTGTGAAAAATCAGGATATATGTGTTGTTTGTTAAATTAACTGTTTTAAGCCCTTTTGACACCTCACTAGTTTTGTACTGTTTTACCTCTTATTTCTGAAACTCTTTTTATGGTGTATCCTGTTAGAGGGGACAAACATGTCATAGAAAGCAGTTGTGCACTCTTTCAAATATAGTTGATAAATTCAATAATCTTATATATTGAGCTTCGTGTTTATAGTACAGTAAGTGGTCTAGCAAAATTGTCCATGTTTCTTTGTTTATTGATAAATGCATTGTATAGAAACTATTTCCCCTAAATATTTATGGACCAAACAATTGTGATATATCCTATTAAATTTGTGTGAATAAACCATTTTGAATCTAAGGAGTTTTCTTTCCCATCAGTTTTATTTAAGTTTTAACCGTACTAGTGTGTTCCAGCATCTATATAAAAGCTATTCAAATGGTAATACAAAATTTTTAGAAATATTTAAACATACAAATAGTTTTTAGATTTCCAAACTTCTGATTCATATGAAATGTTACACATTGTTGCACATGCAATGTAATTCAACCTAGAAATACCTTTGAATATATTTGCTTATAACAAAAGTAATGCCCCATTGATTTGACTCACTCCAATTTTTAGAATAAAAAGGCTAACTAGCATATAAAGTAATTGCATGGAAAGAAACCTTAAATATGATTAAGATTTCATGTTAGGTCTATTGAGCACAAATGGATATTTGTAAATCTAAATAGAAATTGCAGACCCCTAAAAGCCAAGTTGCTCTGTAGTTAATAAATTGTCACTATGATTTTTTTCAGGGAGAACAAATCTTGGGGCATTACAGCCAAACATCCCGACGTTTGAAAATTCCCTAAAGTATTAAAAGAAGGGGAAAAGTTTGATCGGAAATCCACTGCAGTGAAGACAAAGGCACTATTAGGTTATGATAATCATACATTAAAAAATTTATTGAGCCAAAAAAAAAAAAAGAGAGAGAGAGAGAGAGAGACTTAAATGTCATTTACTGAATGTTAACGAAACTTGTGTTCTTTATGGTGTCTAACACAACTGAAGGCCTGACATTATGTGGTTTAAACAAAATTAGATAAACCATGTACAAAACCAGAGCAACCTGGCAGTAATATGCCCACCCCATATTTGAAAAAAATTATTATTGAAAAAAATTTCACACATTTGTCAAGCACAAATAGTTGTAAAATAAAGTCCAAAACGTTCATTTCACCTGCTTGCTAATGTGTATTAGTGCTGTTAATGGCATTTTCCAACTGTAAATTCAAAGAAAAGCTATCACCCATTTAAGAGTATAGGGATCAAACCCCAGTAATTTTAGTATTATTGTTTATTACTTCCTTTTTAAACAGAAATCTCTGCATGCACTTTTACATATGTCACCTCTAGTGTACACCTCTGTATGATGACTTATCTTTGCTGTTTCTTGTATGATAAATAGCTTTCATTAATAAACATTTATTTGATGCAAACATAGTTAACTTTATGTTAAACACACGCTGTTGAAATTAATTTTGAACACTTAAAGAGGCAGCACAGTACATTTACAACTTGTTATACTATGAAAAAATACAAACAGCATAATGAGATTAAATTCTGGTAATCTAAGATAAAATTACTTGGTTTTTACCTTTTCATGACTTATTTTCATTTGTTGTATTCAATTACCACATGTATTACAAATAAAAAATAAAGTGAACCCAAATTACAACAAAATAAATCTTAGAATAAACTATTGTGCAAAATTTCAGCAACTTTTTTAGATTACTAGGGTAAAATTTATAGATCCTATGTGAGTTTACATGTTTGCTATGCAATGAACAAATTTATTGAAGTATACAAATATATTCTGAACTATAAAAAGATCCAATCTTTGCATAGTTCAAGTTACATATGATTATTACAAACAAAAAAGCAAATGGAAAGACAGACAAATATTTAGGAATGAGGTTTTTTTAATTGTTAAAGGGAATATTTGAAGAATAAATTTTTAGCTATTCCTATTTAGCTGTATATCCAAAGCATATGTTAAACAAGCTAACATATAATTTCCAGAAAATTTTTCATTATGATGAAATTTTTATTATATACAAATGAACCCTATGTAAATGATGTAAATTTTATGAATGAGACATTAAATATTTCACTTACATGTATTCTCAGAATTTTGAATGTTTTCTTAAATGCTTTCACTTCCTGAATACTAAAAAGAAAAAATTTTAAAGAAGAGAGAGCAACTTACTACTAAAAAAAAAAAAAAAGCAATGCACCACGACAAGTAGACTATTTTGAGTGATCACAAATCATGTTGGTTTTGTCAGTAACTTGAATGTTTATGCCTCATTGAAACCTCATCCACAGCTATAGCAGCTTAAATAGATTTTCCAATGCATTTCCAGCCAGTTTATTCAAATCTTTGCCCTACAGTCTTGCCTTCTTTCGCTGTTCTGTCACCTATGGCAATTTCATTTAGAAGTATTTTGGAACTTCGCCTGGTTTTACAGACCTTTAAATATTTGTCTGGTATGTGAAATGCAGGAAGAGACCAGAGAGGGAAAGAACATAACTGAAATTAGACATCTGAAAAAAATAATACAAATTTGAAACAGGCACATTTTTTAAAACCAAAAAAAAAAAAAAAAGAGAGAGAGAGAGAGAAAGGAGTACTAATTATGTGAGTGGGAAGAGAAAGCGTGTGAGGCAGAGTTGTAAGGTCTATTGTGCTTTACTGTGACGTAAAGCAGTCTTTGAGTCTGAGCAACTGCACACTTACTGTTCGGTGTGGAATAGAAAAATGTGGACCTCTTAGTTGAGAGCAGGGCACTAAATTTTCATAGCTTCTACCTCCCAATTGCCTGGGTTAGTCTAACTTCTGGCAGATTGATCTTGGGCAAAAAGCTTCACGGAGAGTTAGTGTCTGTGCGCTTTGGTTGAATAGCCACCTTAATACTGACTTACATAGTGGGTAGGTTTTTGATACCTCAAATAAGGATAAAACTCCATAATAAAGGACCCAAAGCAAACACTTTTAAAACTTAGGTGATTTTTCATCACCTAAAACATAAATAGCTTTATTAAGCAAAATCCCAGTGGAATCTACCATACATTCTTTTATAATAACCCTTTTTGGGAGTCAAAGTATTGTTTTTTATTAGTCACATATAAATATCATCTCATTTTCTGTTGCAGTGTGACTGCAAGGCATGTTGTGGTGGAAAGCATTAGAACTGGGAAGCTCTGGAATGGAAATTTGGAATCATGTCATTCTAGGCTCTTAAAGAGAATATTAGGGATAATACTGTTGTAAAAAATAAATATAAACACCTAATTTTGTATGAAGTTTTGCTATTTAAATTTTAACTATGTTATAAACAAAGCTAGCTTTACTTGTAGAGAGTGCGTATACTCTTGAGCTCATTCAATAGCTTTAACATTTTGTAGTCTCTTCCACAACAGGGCAAAATAAGCACAGTAGGACTTAGTCCAAATTGAAGAAATATCATTGAATTTTCTTTGAAACCACCTATGTAGATAAACTCTGGATTGGCCTTTTAGATATATTTTCTGTTTTTAGTAATTGGGAACAAACTCTCAATATTAATATAAATAAAATGCCTCTAATGTAAAGCCACAGCCCTTTGCTTCCAGTCAATGTCAAAAATAGGAAGTTTTGTTTAATGGTTTGCTGTTGATTTTAAACATTTTAATAATACTTGCTCTGCCCACACAACAGTTTGTTTTCAGAATAATATTATGATTTACCTTATTTTAAAAATAAATTATAATTCTAACTTAAAATATTATTTTAAATGCCCTCTGGGAAGATTTCCATTTTATTTTATGAGGTTCCCTGGCAGTTGGGGGTGGGGGGTGAGGTTGGGAGAGGGAAATTTCAGAACTGTGCATGATACTCAAGGAAAAGTCTATGACTATGATGTAAGTAGTAACATTATTGCCACAACTAAATTTCTGTTTAACTGTGTTGCAGAATAAGATAATTTTATCTAACATGACTCCCTACTTGCAACATTTCTCTGTGAATATTAACATAGTTAACCCTCCCTTATCATGTATCACATCAATAAGTTTATCCTCCCTTGGATTAATTTTTGCTTCTTTGCATTACATTTTATCTTGTGCTAAGATAACAAAAAGCAAGCAAGAATAAAGATCCAGATATTAGCCATATGTAGAAAGTTCCTGGTGTGCATTTCTGTGTACTTTTCCCTCACATATTAGAATTGTCAGGAACGTTTTTTTCTTTTGGAACTTTCTGTTTACATTTTGCATGATCTTATAAATTAACCTGAAGAGTAATTGGATAACTTTTATGGTTATTTGAAAATAAAATTTGCTACAAATAAGATGCTTCAGTCTCTGTTGCCTCATATTATGCCTGAATATATTAATTTTTTCTGTACTTTCATATCAAATCAGAAAATATTAACCTTAGAGGATATTTAAATTGTTATTTATGACAAATATACAAAGATGAAGAAATTGGAAGGTGAAATTGCCTTTACTTAATCATTCTCATTCTGCTTCTTTTCCTTTTCCAAAGCAACAAAAATTATGAAGGGCTATCAGCTTTAACTTCAACATTCAAGGGTTTTGACAGCTTGCATCACTTAAAGTATATTTATTATTCAGTAAACTTTAATTCTGTAGAATAAATGCCCTTTATGAAGTGTGATTTTTGAAAGCACAAAGGTATTTCAGGATTTCAAGCAGCCAAAGCTGCTTGAATTCTGCAAACAGAGTAGTTTTTCAGAAGAAAAATATAGTGGAAAGTAATTGTAAATATAATATTTGTAACGTTTTACCTGATTGGTCCAAATACTGCACATGAATTTTAAAGAGTTATAAAAGCCTCCAAAATGTTAGGATGTAATTATGTGATGATTATTTTTGTAGTATAAATTGAGACAGTTTATTTTATAAATACAATTACCTAGTTACTTTATTGAGTGCAGATTCTGAGGTCTCCTTCTGGATATATTTTTTTCTTTTATTATTATTTATTATTATTTTTTTTTGAGATAGAGTCTTACTCTATCACCAGACTGGAGTGCAGTAGTGCCACCTCGGCTCACTGCAACCTCTGTTTCCCGGGTTCAAGTGATTCTCCTGCCTCAGCCTTCCGAGTAGCTGAGACTACAGGTGTGCACCACCACATCCAGCTAATTTTTGTATTTTTAGTAGAGACGGGATTTCACCACGTTGGCCAGGATGGTCTCCGTCTCTTGACCTCGTGATCCACCCACCTTGGTCTCCCAAAGTGCTGAGATTACAGGCGTGAGCCACCACGCCCCACCTCCATCTGGATATTTTAATGACAAGATGTTTATATTTCCAAGGGTTCTGATATATTTCCCTGGTTTTCTTCTTAAATTCAGCATCATTAACCTGTGTACGTGTGTGTGTTGTATATTTTCATCCTAACACATAGAAATATATATATTTTTAAGAAAGAAGGCTCATCTCTTCTAAAGCCAGTTTTTAATTGAAAGCCAAAAAAAAAGGTAAAGTAATGGCAATTTTTCTTCAGCTGAGGTATTGTAATTGTAATAGGCCTACTTTCTGTTAGCCTAACATAAAGCTGCGCTCCCCAGAGTCTCCCTGCTAATGCAGTAGAGGATCTTTCTAGGTTACTTTCTTTATTGAGCTTGGCCATAACTTTGCTTTTTACTGGAATTGTGTTGCCATTTTGAACTTCTCTGTTCAACAAAGTTTGGCAAATGCTTATAGTTCAACACAAACAACCACATCAAAAAAGGTAATTTTTGTTGGAATGAACAGTATAATTTACTTCATTTACTAAAAGAGGCACAGCAGAAACAAAAGGTTATATAGGACAGACACAGTGATTCACACCCGTAACCCAGCACTTTGGGAGGCCGAGGCGGGAGGATCGCTTTAGACCATGAATTCAAAATGAACCTGGCAAACATGGCGAAACGCCATCTCTAAAACAAAAAAGCCCAAAAGGTTCTTTCACAAATCAAATGGACTATTTTGGTTTAATTTCAACATTATGGGTCTATTAAAGTGGCTGGACTTCCATGAGTTCCTTAGTAAATATCAACTATACATTTATCAATCAATCCATATTTATGTACACGTAAGTACATAAGTGTCATGCTCAATGTGCGTCCTATGTAATAAATGCAGCTAGATCCTGAGACTTCACCACATATGCAACTTCAATATCCTGAATACCTAACTATTAAGTGTTGGATTATGAAGCCTTTGGTACCAACACTGATGTTTTCTGTTTTTCCAGAGTATCTTGTATTGGAATTTATCACTAATAAAAGTTCTCACCATGGACTTTGTTTCTGTTTAGACTTGGATATTGATAAAAGCATAGAATCATTCTGTGTACCAGAAAGAGGGTTACTAAATTGTCTGGTTCAAATTCTCATATTTTTTCAGTTGAAATGGAAAGCACCCAGACAGATGTGTATTGTTTCTAGTTCAGAGACAATTTTTGGCCTTCCTCAGAAAAATGTGTATATCAAGAGTTTCCATTTGGATTTACACGTTTTTTTTTTAACCGTTGCTGAAACAATGTAATTGCAATAATACGGCACTATCGATACCTCTTATGTATTGCTCCTGAATTGTTACTGGAAGTTGCAATTCATTTAGATAGATTACGATTATTATAAAACACTGATGGCTATTACTTCATTGAATTTTCTATAAATGTTCACAGCTTCCATTACCCATCAGCGGCTTACCACCATTTCTCCTAAATTCTCGTTCATATCACTTCTATTCCCATTACACTATTGAAACCATTTTTCTTAAAGTTAGCAATTACCTTTTTCTTATCCAAATCTTGGTATTTCCCCTGTCTTTATTCACATTTACATTTGTGCCAGATTTTACACTCCTTATTACTTGCTTCTCTCCAAAATGATTTCCTCGCAGGCCATGCACCTGCTGCTTCTCCCTGGGATTCAGCTGAATCAGAGCCAGCACATCACGGTCCAGCTTCAAAATCTCCTCTCCACTCTTGCACTGCTTGCTTCCTGGGAAACAACATTCTATCTTAAAGGCTCAACATTTTAGTGATGACTCCAAATATATTTCTTGAGACATTTCCATCTGACTTCTGTTATTGTTTGAAGGGCAGCATAAATAATATTGAACTCACTTTGTCTCTTCAGCAAACTTCTGGACTTTTTGCCATTTTTGTTAAAGATGTTACTGAAGTTTCTCCCAGTCACCTACACTGGGAGTCATCAATTTCTCCATCGACTTCTTCTCCTTTTATTTTTTTCTTTTTAAAATTATCTTGTATCATTCTGTTACCAAATCCTGTTGATCCTTTCTTCATTTTATGTCTTTAATCTCAGTCTTCATCTACCTCTTTTATTTTATTTTATTTTTGACATCCTCCTGATCATTGTACTCACTAGAACCAAGTTTTCTTAATTGGTGGGAAGATATTCTCTGTGGGACATCATATGAGTTGTTTCAGATTTTGTGCTGCTTCCTCCATCTCCACTCTCTGCAGCCCTATAAGAGTAGAACCAATGATCAGACTTTTTAAAAAGATTATATCTAAACTATATGAAATAACTTTCTTACTAACATAGACTCATATGATCTAGAAGATTTTGATCATTCTCTGTGGGGATTTGAGATGCCAAGGCAGGCGGATCACCTGAGGTCAGGAGTTTGAGACCAGCCTGGCCAACATAGTGAAACCCTATCTCTACTAAAAATACAAAAATTAGCCGGGAGTGATGGCACGCACCTGTAATCCCAGCTACTTGGGAGGCTGAGGTGGGAGGATGGCTTGAACCCGGGAGGTCGAGGTTGCAGTGAGCCAAGATTGCACCATTCCACTTCAACCTGGGTGACAGAGTGAGACTCTGTCTCCAAATATAAATAAATAAATTTTTAAAAAGGGCCTGATTATCACTTATTTGCAGTAGCTGAAGGAGAGCTTTCTCAGCCCATGTATAATTAGAATAGAATATGCAGTCATGCATTGCTTAACAGTGGGGACAGATTCTGGGAAATGCATTGCTAGGTGATTTCATCATTGTGTGAACATCATAGAGTGTACTTAAACAATCTAGCTAGAATAGTCCACTACATACCTAGGCTGTATGATATAGCTCATTGCTCCTAGGATACAAACTTGCATAGCATGTTACTATACTGAATACCATAGGCAATTGTAACACAATGCCTAAACATATCTAAATACAGAAAAGGTAAGGTAAAAATGCTATAATCTTCTTTTTAAACTTTTATTTTAAATTCAGGGGTACAAGTATAGGTTTGTTACATAGATAAACTTGTGTCATAGGGGTTGGTTGTACAGATTATTTCGTCACCCAGATATTAAGCCTAGTACCCATTAGTCATTTTTCCTAATCCTCTCCCTCTTCCCATCCTCAACCCTCCAAAAGGCCCCAGTGTGTGTTGCTCCCCTCTGTGTGTCCATGTGTTCTCATCATTTAGCTGCCACTTATAAGTAAGAACATAGAGTATTTGGTTTTCTGTTCCTGTGTTAGTTTGCTAAGGATAATGGCCTTCAGATCCAATCATGTTCCTGCAGAAGACATGATCTCATTGTTTTTATGGCTGCACAGTATTCCATGGTGTATGTATCATTTTCTTTCTTTCTTT
>NW_012110230.1:285311-336530 GCF_000951045.1 Mandrillus leucophaeus
GCAGAAGAATCATGGGCTTTGGACAGACAGGCAGACCTGGGTTCAGATTCTACCTCTTCCACTGTGATTCTAGTTCAACCCTTCAGTTGCTCACATTCCTCATACTTCAGTCTTTATTTGTGATTCTCTTATGTCTAATCTCTCTTGGCTGAAATATTCACTGTATGTTGCAAGAGTAATCTTTCTAAATATTGCCTTTCAATGATTCCTTCATCTCAAGAACTTTAAGAGATTCCCATTGTAGATATGGTTAAACACAAACTCCTCTGTGAAACAGTCAAGGTTTCTTGTAATATGACCCTGTCTCACTCTAACCCCCCGTTGTCCGCAGCACATGATGTATTAATTATCTGTCATGTTTTTTGCATACCATATCTTCTCCAATTATAAAACAGTTTTCGTTACTTCTTATATGCCCAAATCTTACAAATTCTTTTTCATTACTTATTGCATGCACAATACAAAATATTAACAAAGAAAAACTTTTAGAAGAAATAAAATCATCACCGGTCATCACCATCATGATGATAAACCATCATATATCGTCCATACACATTTTTTCAAGTTTTCTTCCAGTCTTTGTATTTTTTGCAAAATTATAATAATTTTGTTAAAGTTCATAGTTTGCTATCTGAGACATGGTAAATACTCAATAAGTGGTAATAGAATTTGAATCTCAAAGCCATCAATTATTTACATTATTCTGTAGTATCTTCATGAAAATTCCCTCTATCAACTCTTGTCATAATTGATGCCTTCCTTTCTGACCCCTCCATAGCACTCATTGTGTGTCCCATACATTTGAGCTGAATATTAGGCCTTTATTATATACATATCACAAGTCTAGTTATGTCCTATGTCTTCCCCAAATATTATATACCTTTCTAGTTTTGAGAAAAGAGGTTTTTTATACCTCTACTGTATTTTTAAAGGTATGAGGAAAATAGTAATTGTTCAACAAGCATTTTAAAAATTGAGTTGTGAAGCAGTAACTCTTTCATAGATAAGACATTTTGTCTAGAATTCTGGGGGAAAGAGAAGCTTTCATTATGAAGAGCTACTGATGGCACTTAACAATCTTCATAATGTCGGTTGGGGAAAGGCAATGATGTGGACCCAGCAGGACTTGTTCAAGTCTTACTTTCCTTCTCTGAGACCAGTAAGTGCTATGTGGGGTTAGCCTCTCGAGAATGGAAGTCAGAGTGCTAACTATTTTCGTCCTATTCTGGAGCAAACAACACCCAGCGTCATTATGAATTTCTCATATGGGGAGCATTCCAGGGACCAGTCCTGGTGCCTTGATTGGGAAGGATAAAATCTTTTTGCCCTAAATCTTTTGGTTATGTTACTGTGGTAGTTCTTTCTATTTTGTAAGAAGTTACCACTATAGAGTTTCAGGAGGCACACTTGAAAGGAATTCAGAGACTCAAAGGAGCATTGAATAAGCCACTAATGATGACCACACAATCGCTACTACTGAATCATAATGCCTTTCATTAACGACACAGGCATTTAGTTGTACTGTTCACTTATCTGTCCTTGAGTTCTGAGTCTTGGTTTGAGTAAGAATGTGTATTGCTCTGAGAAGACCTTCTTATATATCCATAAGGCAAAATCTCACATTTCAATAAGCATAAATATTTCTTTGGTGCCAGATTAGTGTTAAACTACATTTTCTCCTGTTGCTGGTACCAAGCATGTCTGACTAAATATGACCTGAAACCAACAGCGTTATCTTATCAATACATAAACTCAGAGCAGAAATAAATTCTGCACATTAGTCAGAGCATGGCATCAAATCTTTTTTTTTTTTTTTTGAGATGGAGTCTTGCTCTGTCAGGCAGTGGTGTGATCTCTGCTCACTGCAACCTCTGCCTCATGGGTTCAAGTGATTCTCCTGCCTCAGCCTCCCGAGTAGCTGGGATTATAGGCGCCCACCACCATGCCCGGCTAATTTTTGTATTTTTAGTAGAGACACCATGTTGGTCAGGTGACTAGGCTGGTCTCGAACTCCTGATCTCAAATGATCTGCCTGCCTTGGCCTCCCAAAGTGCTGGGATTATAGGCATGAGCCACCGGGCCCAGCCAGCATCAAATCTTTGAGGTGTTCACAGCATAGCTGGGAAGTGTTCGCCATGCTTCCATGGCTGCATCATCCTGGTTAAGAATTGCTTTGTAAAAGAAGGAGGTGTGTGCTGGTTTCTCCCCAGGAGCCTACAGCTCACTGGTGTTTATTATTTTCCAAGGTGGGTTGTAGATTTTGTATTTTTTACATTAGAAAATAGGTATTAAACTCCTCTACCAAATTGTTGCTAAGTCCTTATTAAGTATGAACTATTTGAGATGCACAATGACCAATAATTGGCTATCTCTACATTAATAAAATATATATGGCCTTTAGATAAGTATACACAGATGTTACTAGCAGGGGGATTAATGAACATTGAATCAACTTTGAAGTAAGAGCTCTGGAACACTTTTTCCTTTTGAGACAGGTGAACTTCTAAGTTGATCAGGCTTACAGATGAGAACATTTTATATCACTTATTCTCAAATTCTTCTTTTAAGCAACAAACATTGCTCATTGAACTTTTCCAGAAAACTGAATGTATAAATCAGATAAGAATAAGGCTATTCTGGTGGAGAGAAGAGAGCATTGGAAAAAACAAAAAAAGCCATGGTTCCACCATTCTGTCTCCAACACCTTAAGTCTTGCGATGGAGTCTGGAAACTTCTTAGTGAACACTTTAGAAATCACAACTTTGGATCCAAACCTAAAATCCTGTCAAAGACTTTGATATATAAAGGAACAAAAGTGATATTCTTGTGGCAGTCAATTATATGGGGAAAATGTAAACATGACAAAATAAAGCTGTAACCTCGAGTGAATCACTTGAACAGTGTTGGCCTTGGAGAGGCTGCCCTAACTCAGCTTCCAAAACTTACTTGATCTGAAGGTTTATCTGGAGTGCTTGCTAAAGGAAAAGGGGGGAGGGGGTCTTCTGGCCCTCACCCTCCTCCACATAAGAGACCTGAAATCATTTTCTTTTTCTTCATAAATATACCCCAAGTGATCAGGCAACTTTGGGAAAACATTGGATCAGATGCTCTTTACTTTCAGCACTAACGTTTTGATGATTCCATTTAATTCCTTGAGTTTTTCCATAACCTGTAGGACAGGAACGTTTTTCCTCAGATTAGTAAGGGTAGAGCAGCTCTGAAAAGCAGGAATTTAAACATGATGGAGTAATGGCAGTTACACAAAGGTGTCTGATTCTCAGAGAACTTACCCAAACAGCTGTCAGGAGACTTTTAGAAAGTGGCAAAAACTAGGGTGTACATTAGAAGGTAGTGCTTGGCGTTCAGCAAGCTATTAAAGTGTTTCACGAGTTTTTTTAGGGTAAAATATTTTCTGAATAATAACATACATATCTCTGCATCTTTCCAGGCCTGGTCTATCTTGGGGTACCAGAGGGCATCATATCACTTCAGACACCCAAATTCCACTGTTCTCTTAGACCCCCTACTGGAAACATGTGAAAGTCCCTAGGGGTATATCTGTCGAGTACAAAATACAAGGTGACTTCATGTTCTCCCCTTCAGCTCTGATTTTCTCTGGATGTCTTCCTCTCATAAAGCTGTGTAAGGGTGACCATTAAAAGAATGCACTATTTGCATCAAAGGTTCTGCTATTCCTTAAATGTCCTCAGAGAAGGGAAACGACTCCTTCCCCACTCACTGTTGCACTTTTCAGGTCACCTGGGATCCACGCAACACTGTGGGAACTCCCTTGTCACAGAGTCCTTCCCTCAACTTCTTCTGGTTTCTCCTGTCCGCAGACCTTGATATCAACCCAGAAGACTGTGTGGGAGAGATTCCATTTGAACTCCACTCCACCCCAGGCAGCCATATACAATCCTCCTTCCTCACTTATTCCCATAAAGAGGTCGTCAAACAACTAACACCTGCAAATCCACTCTTGTCAGGTCTCCATTTTGCCAGACTTGATTCGACATATTGGAATCTGAATTTAGGCTCAGGGTTGGAGAATCACTATGTATAGTTATATAGATTGGTAACTGATTTGAAAAAAAATCCCACAGAGTACCTATTAATGATTTACTATACCCTGTGGGATGTGTCTAGGGGCTTCTTCAAGGACTTTTTTTCAACATTTTTATTAGTGAATTAGTTTGAGGACAGAGCTGTTAAGCTAATCACACTTGCAGATGGTACAAAGCTGGGAGGGACAGAAAATAAAGTGGATGGCAAAATCAGAATTAAAAAGAGATTGGAATGCTGATCTGAGCCTAACAGATAAAATTTAGTGGGAATAGAACATAAAGCTACATGTAGGTCCTAACCTCCACCTGTATAGATATGAGCTGTAGTAGTGACTTTTACATTTATTCTACCACGGACTGTTTTTTTTTATTATTTATATTTATGTATTTATTTTTGATTTTACTTTAAGTTCTGGGATACATGTGCAGAACGTGCATGCTTGTTACATAGGTATAAGTGTGCCATGGTGGTTTGCTGCACCTATGGACCCATCCTCTAAGTTTCCCCCCATCACCCTCCACCCCCTAACAGGTCCTGGTGTGTGTTGCTTCCCTCCCTGTGTCCATGTGTTCTCATTGTTCAACTCCCACTTATAAGTGAGAATATGCAGTGTTTAGTTTTCTGTTCCTGTGTAAGTTTGCTGAGGATGATGGCCTCCAGCTTCATCTGTGTCCCTGCAAAGGACATGATTTCATTCTTTTTTATGGCTTCATAGTATTCTGCTACCATGGAATACTTTCATCAAATAAAATCTTGCCAGCATTTTCATATGTAAGAAAAACGTGTTCTGGTTGAAGTGGGAATGGAGGCTCTGGGAACCCACTCCTTACTCCTCCTCACCCCTCTCCATGGCCCCTGAGTGCTTTCTGTAAAACACAGTTTGAAATCTCTTGGGCTCTGAGGTGGCAGGCAGAGTGAATGTGAGGAGAAAGAGACAGGAAGGCTGAAGAGATGGCTAAGCAGCACATATGGGAACAAAATCCAATCAATTTTAGTACCAGACAGACTCAATAAGAGCTAAAGGTGTGATATGGTTATCCCTTGAACATGGTGATTTTATTTGGGTTGAGGTAAGTGACACAGTGTAGTAAGACTGGGGAATATGTCTCTCCAGGACAAACCACACAGGGACATCATGTTTTCATAGCACTGTGATCATCTGAAAGCTATACTTATGTTTTCATTAAGATTTTATTATTATATCATAAGGATTTTCCACATGGTTAGATAATTATTATTTGTAATGGCTGCATACTGTGCCATCATGTAGGTACTTTATGTAACCACTCTTCCACTATTGGAAGATTGGGCAGGGCTGTCAAATACAGCTGCACAGACTGTGCACTGCACAAGTCCAAAGACATTATTTTCAGAGACTATAATGATTACAAAATTTGTTCCTCTTATTTTTTTGTAATTATTTCTTTAGGTTGCCTGCTATTCAGACTGCTAAAATTTCTTTTTAAAATTATTTATATAAATTTAAGGGGTACAAGTGCAGATTAGTTATGTGGATATATTGCATAGTGGTGAAGTCTGAGCTTTTGGTGTAACCATCACCCAAATAATGCACATCGTACCCACTAAGTAATTTATCATTCTTCATCCCTTTCCCATTCTTCCACCCTTCCAGATTGCTAATGTCTATTATTCCACACTCTGTGTCCATGTGTATACATTATTTATCCCCTACATATAAGCGAGAGCCTGCAGTATTTGATATGTCGTCTTTTAAGGTCAGACATACACCAATGGGTATAGCTGGAAAATAGTATGAATAAAACAAAACATTTGTTCCTCCAGTATTTAGAGAACTAGTAATACCTGAGTATGGTGTTTTCTCATTGGTCTATGTAAGAAGAATGACTGAAGCAGTTAAATATTCCACACAGGTTCCCAGTATTCTTTCTACAATCCACAAATGAGAATTTTTTTTTTTGTTTGTTTTTTTTTTTTTGTTTTTTAGATGGAGTGTCACTCTATTGCCCAGGCTAGAGTGCAGTGTTGCTATCTCAGCTCGCTGCAACCTCTCTGCCACCCAGGTTCAAGCAGTTCTCCTACATCAGTCTTCTGAGTAGCTGGGATTACAGGTGCCTGCCACTGGGCCAGGCTAATTTTTGTATTTTTAGTAGAGACTTGTTTTGACCATCTTGACCAGGCTGGTCTTGAACTCCTGACCTCGTAATCCACCCCGCCTTGGCCTCCCAAAGTGCTGGGATTACAGGAATGAGCCACTGCGCCTGGCCGAGAGGAATTATGAGTCTGATTCTCCCAAATGAGCAGGATGGTTTCAGGTTTACATATAACTCCCCTCTTACCTTGTTCAGTACTCAGTTTCCTTATCTTAAATATAAGTGATTTAGATAAGATTATCTCAATGTTCTCATCAATTTTAAGGTTT
The DNA here is from genome assembly GCF_000951045.1 of Mandrillus leucophaeus. Classification (NCBI taxonomy): domain Eukaryota; kingdom Metazoa; phylum Chordata; class Mammalia; order Primates; family Cercopithecidae; genus Mandrillus; species Mandrillus leucophaeus. Next base: position 291,778 of record NW_012110230.1, read on the forward strand.
CATGGTTCTATTATAGTTTCCAGTCAGTGAAAAACATACTTTTAGAGAAAGATGTGATAATACCTCATATGTTGTCTTCTGATTGAATCCATCTATTCCATGTCAGAGTCATGCAAACTCCTTGTAGAGATTCTAAAGCAACGGTTCTCAAAGTATGGTCCTGACTCTGCTGTGCGTACCCCAGACACTTTTAAGGCTTCCATAAGGTCAAAAATATTTGTATAGTAGTATTAAGATGTCATTTGTAATTTTCACTCATATTTTCTCGTAAATATTCAGAGTATGAGAAATTTATTGTTGTGTTTCCAGATTCCATATTGCAACTGACCTTTAAAAAACATTGTCATGTTTTGCTGTAGTGTCAAAGAAGACTATTGGCAATTAACTGGCTCTTAAAATATTCCTCTCTTTTCCAATTACATATCCTTATAAGGCCAATTTTTCTTTATATAGTAGAACCAAAATAATGTCTTAGATTGAAAGCAGAACCAGATATGAGAGTCAATTTCTAATACCATAAATAGTGATACAAATAAACTTCAAAAACAAATATCTTCAGGATCCTCAGTGAATATTGAGTGTAGAGGGATCCTGAGACCAAAAAGTTTGAGAACAGGTGTTCTAAAATGTTACCAGAATTGCCACGCTACCTCATGAAAGAGGCTGGTTGCTGGTGTTACTCTCCTGAACTTCCCTCCTTTTCTGTCCTCATTTGTTTACATGAAGGTCCATCAGGAAGAGCCATCAGCAATTTGAAAAATGATCATTCTGCTATACTCCTTGAATTCTTATATTTGATTTATTTGAACCTGTGACAGCATTCCCTTTCATTCCCTCTCTAGCATTTTATTCTTACATAGAATTCAGAACAACTTCTCTGAGTTTTGTTTCAATTAAGGGCACTCTTTAGGAGCTCTATATAAGAGTAAAATGCTAGAACATTTGTTATATCTCAAGGAAATAAAAATGTAATGTAGGGGATGGAGCAGAGGATTGGAGGCTGAGATGAGGGTGGTAGGCAATATGGGAGGTCCAAGATTCAAGGAAAGAGATGATACCCACCTTTCCTTGAATCTTTTGTGTTCAAAAGATTCCCAAAACAAGGATGCAGGAATGACTGGTATTATATAGTCACTGTGGTTGGAAGGGTCCCACAGAAAAGAGACGGAAGTTTTTTTCTGGGTTATTCTATGTTTTACTCTTTTTTAAAGGGCCAGGATGGGCCCAGATCAGTGCATGATCTGCATCAGTAGGACCCAAAGATGCACTCAAATGAAGGGCCAGTTTGTGAGTGCTACTGCAGAGCCTGAAAGCTGTAGGGTGAATGCTGAATACCTTCAAATCCTTGCATTCATTTGAAGTGACTCATTAATAGGACTTCTGTTTGGTTATTCACAATCCAGAAATCAGTGGAGAAGGGAAGGGACGATAGGACAGAGTATGCACATAGATACAATTTTTGTACTTTCATGTAACTTCCTAATGGATTTTCAGATGATTCCTAGCCTGTTGAGCTCCCCATCCCTGCCCAACTCCCTTTTTAAAAACTTTTTAAAGGCCGTATCTCTGTTTTTATCTGATTCAGAGTGAAGACACATATCGCCTAGGTGAGGCAGACAGAGGCTGGCTTCGACCCCTGCTAGAAAGCATTTGAAGGGACACAGTGGCTTTTATCAATGCCACAGGCAGAACTCAAGCCCTTTCATTCTCAATCAGGTCACCAGTAATGAGATCCTGGAACCTATCCCCAGGGTCAGCCCCTGATGTTACCGTCAAGCTCACTACAATTTGGGCTCATCAGATGGAACAAATGAAGAGGGGAGGTGACAGCCAAAATCCTAAGCAAATGCTAGAATGATTACATGAGGGCAGCCTTCAAGCAAGGTTACAAGTATTCTAAGGTTACTATGATATGCAGTCATATGTGAAGTGGTCTAGCAATGATTATTTTCATACATGAATTTTAAGGACCTGAGTAAAATATTTATAGAATGGAATTCATTCATCTCTTGTCATTCATTCACTCATCTATACACTTTTTGTTATACTCCAAGTCCTCTCACTCCACCTTTTCTGCACATTTGAATGACAAAAAGTAAAACTTGTCTGAACCTAACTATACACTTTCTTCATGACCACAGTAAAACAACTGCCTCTGTGAGAGAACTTTGCACAAGAGGTCAGATGGGTATTATGGTAAGTTCACAATACTAACCTCAATATTTCCTGGCAATCCTACCTATTATTTCTCTGATTAACCGTATCCTCTGCAACAACTTTTCAGTTGTTCCACTCTTTTCAAACCTCTAACACCAACTTCTCCACAATACCACCAATCCTATGTTCCACTTATTCTAAGCAAATGGCCTGGCCTATTTCCTAGGAAATAGAATCCATTAGATGGGAATGGCATCAACTTTCTGCTAAAACATACCAACTTAGGCACATCAAAAGTCAGTGTTTCCCCTCCTGTCACAATAAAGGAGGGCAAAATCCATCTAAGCTGTGTGCAGTGAAGTGTGCCAGGTATGTGGGAGGACCACTTGAGTCTGAGCAACCTCGTGAGACCCCATCACACACACACACACACACACCCCCTTCCATCTGTGGACCCACATTCTTTAGCCTTTTCATGAAATTTGTACAACCATTTATTCATCTTTTGTATTGTATGCCAACTGATCTCCTCATTGTCCCTGTATTAGTCTGTTCTCACACTGCTATAAAGGAATACTGGAAACTGGGTAATTTATAAAGAAAACAGGTTGAATTGGCTCATGGTTCTGCAGGCTGTACAGGAAGCATAGCGGCTTCTGCTTCTGGGGAGGCCACAGGAAACTTACAATCATGGCGGAAGACAAAGAAGCAGCGAGCACTTCACATGGCCAGAGCAGAAGGAAGAGAGAGGCGGGAGGTGCCACACACTTTTAAACAACCAGATTTCATGAAAACTCACTCACTCACTATCACAGGAACATCACTGGGGATGGTGCTAAACCATTCATGAAGAATCCACCCCCATGATCCAATCACCTCCCACAAGACCCTACCTCCAATATTGGGGATTAAAATTTGACATGAGATTTGGGTGGAGAAACAAATCAGTCCCTAAAGCCCACTTTCTTTCCTTTTTTCATATATAATATTTTCTATTTCAAAACATTTTTGCAAACTTCAGTTTATGACGCTTAAAGAGCCAGTTAAGATTGTTACTTTGTATCTCAGGACTGGAAACAATACTAAAGGTTACCCAGATGAACTACTGACACAACCATTAAGCCACTCCACTGTCCCCACTACGCCTCTGTTTATGTTGGACTTGATAATTCCAACAATAGATGTTTACCCTCAAAGGTAGTAGATTTTATCACTGAACTTCCTCTAGTCCAAAATGATTAGTATAATTCCATACATAGCTCTTAGAAATACTAATTTTTCTTTGAAAATAGTAAAGACTTTTTTGTATTCTTTTTTTAATATTTCAAAATTGCTATGAAAAGCAGATTTTTGCCAGGTGCAGTGGCTCAAGTTTGTAATCCCAGCACTTTGGGAGGCCAAAGTGGGAGGATCACCTGAGGTCAGGAGTTCGAGACCAGCCCAGCCAACATGGTGAAACCCTGTCTCTACTAAAAATAAAAAAAATTAGCTGGGCTTGGTGGCAGGCACCTGTAATCCCAGCTACTTGGGAGTCTGAGGCAGAGGAGTCACTTGAATCCAGGAGGTGGAGGTTGCAGTGAGCCGAGATCATGTCACTGCACTCCAGCCTGGGTGACAGAGTGAGATTACATCTCAAAAAAAAAAAAAAAAAGTAGAGCTATTTTTCTTAAAAAATTGTTTTTTATTTTAGGTTCGGGGTACCTGTAAAGGTTTGTTATATAGGTAAATTGCATGTTGTAAAGGTATGGCGTACAGATTATTTTGTCACCCAGGAAATAAGCATAGTACTTGATAGGTAGTTTTTTGGACCTCACCCTTCTGCCACCCTCTCCCCTCAAGTAGGCCTCAGTGTCTGTTGTTCCCTTCTTTGTGCCCGTATGTACTCAAGTGAACCCACTTTCTATCCAGTGTTTGTTATTTTAAGGAATGACCCCATGATTGCCTGTTATGCAAACTAGAAATCCTGGAGTCGTCCTTGACACTTAGTTTTCTTTAATATCAGATCTGTCATCACATTCTGTCCATTTTTACTTCTTAAATGTTTTTCAAACTCACTTCCCCCTTTGCTGTGGTATAAGCTAACATCTTTCCTTTATTGGACTACAGCAAACATTTTTAACTTGTCCTGCTGCAGCTACTCTTGACCCGTTTAACTTATTTTGCAAATTATGTGATCTGTTCAAAACATAACTCTAATGTTACAACCCCAACCCCACCCCAGTCATCCTGCTTTAAGCCCTTCCTAGATTGCTCTCCATCATTTTACAAAAAAAAAGGCCAGAGTTTTATATTTGAGATGGAAGCACCATCTTTTATGCTCCTCCTGACTTCCTGGGCTTCAGCCACACTGGCCACGTTCTCCTTCAACACAGGCTTTTGCAGCGCTGCTCCCTCAGCCTGGAATGTGCTTTGGTCCCTTTTGACCTGTTATAACACATACTTATCCTTCATTTCCAGCTTAAGTGACACTTTTTCAGAAGCACACCTCAGACAAGACCAATTTTCCACAATAAGCTTTCAGAGCATCATGTGCCTTTCCTTTATACAACTTATGACAGCTGCCATTTTATGTTTATTTGTGAGATTACTTAATAATGTCTGTCTCCCTCACTAGCCTACAAACTCATGTAGCCAGGGACCATTTCTGCTTTGCACTGTATTTCTAGCATAATGCTAGGCATGTAGTAGGCACTTCATAAATATTTATTGAATGGATATGGATTGAATAAGTGTTCAGGGCACTGTTTTGGATGCTTTAGGGCACTGATTCTCAAACTTTAGCGTCAGAATCACCTGAAGGCTTGTTAAAGCACAGATTGCTGGGCCTCAACCCTAGAATTTCTGATTCAGAAGGTCTTGGGTGTCACATAAAAATTTACATCTAACAAATTCCAAGGTAATACTGATGTTGCTGGTCCAGGGACCACAATTTGAGAACCATTGCTTTAGGGAATTAAACATATGACTATGATACGGTCACCATCTTCAAGAAATTTACAATTTTATTCTGGGTTTGAAACCAAAATTATAACTGAGAAAATTATTACAGTGAAAGAAATCTGACCTAACTCCATCTTGCTTCTAACTTCCAGGCTGTCCTTGTTCATATCCGGGCATAGGCCCAACTCACTTTGGGAGGAACTTAGTTTATAGTTTAACTTTGAAACAAAGACAATAATAGCCCTTTCTCAAAACAAAATCCCTTTCTACCTGGAGACTAGACTGCCTTTGCAGGACTAAAAAATTAGCCACAAAATTAGAAATTATGGTTTAGGAGTCATGCAGCTGGAGGCTACAAGATTCTGACTCTCCCTAAATTACTCCTCAGGATAACCTCGCTATTGTAAAACCTAAGATCAGCGCTTGAGATATTTTGCCGACCCTGCACTTAATGGATCAGCAAGCACCATCCAGATCAATAAACTGGCTCATCTGGTCTTGTGGCCCCCACCCAGGAGCTGACTCAGCACAAGAGGACAGCTTCAACTCCTTGTGATTCGTCTTCAACCCAACCAATCCACACTCCCCACTCACTGGCCTCCCACCCACCAAATTATCCTTAAAAACTCTGATCCCCAAATGTGTGGGGAGACTGATTTGAGTAATAATAAAACTCCATTCTCCTGTACAGCCAGCTCTTTGTGAATTAAACGCTTTCTCTATTGCAATGCCCCTGTGTTGATAAACCGGCTCTGTCTAGGCAGTGGACAAATTGAACCCGTTGAGCAGTTACGGGGGCAAATAGTAGAGAGGAGAAATTTCAGTAAAAAATGTAGTATTTAAAAACTGTGGCAGCCAGAAGTAGAAAAGGCATTACGTGATTTTGCCTCTTGTCAATGCACATAATTGATGGCTATATTAATTTTATGGCCAATAATTATTACTGGTGTTTATGGAAAACTGTTGTTTTGAAAATGTTTATATCACTAGTTGGTGATATAAAGTGAGTCTTAAAGGAAATTTAGGAAGAATTGAGGGGTTGAATTCTCGGGGTGGAGTAGGATGAATAAATATATGAAAAAGGGACAGTTAGAGCTGATAAAAGAAAAACTTCAGCCAAATTAAATGTAATTGCTCAAATTAATAGAGCAATGAATGATTTGTGAATCAGGCAACCCCTAGAATCACAGCAGATTCACAGAGACTCCAGCACAGCCACATGGTGGAAGAAGATTTATAGACAAAAAAAAAAAAAAAAAAAGGGAAATGACGTACAGAAATCGGAAGTGAGGTACGGAACGGCTGGATTGGTTACAGGTTGGTGTCTGCCTTATTTGAACACAGTTTGAACACTCAGCAGTGTATGAATGGTTGAAGTATGGCCACTGGGATTGGCCAAGACTCAGCCATCGTTGCAGGCACATACTTCTAAGTTAGGTTTTCAATCTTGTCCACCTATTAAGCTAGGTTGAGATTCCTCCACAAAGACTCAAATATAGGAATTCGGAGAACTTCTCGGGGAATACTTAGTTCGCTTTAACAGAGCAATAATACAAAGGAGAGGAAGTAAGCAATGTGCCTGAAGATAAAGAGAATAAGTTCATTCACCTGGAACCTGGGATTCATGCAAAGGAAGAATGTAAATTTAGGCGGGAAGTGGAGAGAAAAAAGGAAAGCTTTGAGCATGAGAGCAATAGTATAAAAAGTGGTGGGCTAGTAATATTTGTGTGTGTGTGTGTTGGAGGTGGGGGATGAAATTATATCTATATTGATTCTTTGTTCCTTATCTGTTATCTGTCTTATTTTAAAAGAAACAATGGTTCTGGGAAATACCAAAGCCTCCTCCTGTACAGCAGCGCATATTCCAAACTAATATGTGCTCCACTGAAACTGTCTTTGCAAAGATTGTATCAGTGAGAAAATTACAGCAGTGAGGAGATCTGATCTAACCCAACCTCTATCTTGCCTGTTCCTCAATTATTCCTGGGCTTTTGGGCCTAGCTAACTTTGAGAGACATTCAGGTTATAGTTTAAATGATAAAACTCAACTTTGTAAGCTAATGAAAGACCCCCAGGCTGTGGGGAGGAGAGGAATCTGAATTCTGCTAAGGTGTAGACTGGTCAGAAGATATGCAACTTCCCAATTACCTTTGCTTATAACCTCACTATGTAGATTGGCCTTTTGAGATATCTTTTCAGGATTTTTGCATGTCTGACACGCATGGCTCATTTGCATGTCTGACACCATTGGACCCATTGACCAATGACTTTTCTGTGGCCCCACCCAGAAGCAACTCAATGCAAGAGGACAGCTTCAACTCCCTATGATTTCATGTTCTCCCCAAGCAATCAGCAGTTAAGCACCCACCCCTTCCCCCTAACTAAAAACAAAAACAAAAACAAAAAAAAACCCTAACCTGTGAGCCTTTGAGGAGATTCATTTGAGTAATAACTCTGCCTCCCGTGTAATGTGGTTGGTCTTGTGTCAATTAAACTCTTCCTTTACTTCAATGCTGTGGTCTTTACTTGTGCAGCAGGCAGGAAGAAACCGTCAGGGGGTTACACCATTTCTATCACTACAGTCTCTAGTATGATGTTGACAAAGCCCAAATAGCAGGACAAAGAGTGTCAAAATTTTCGTAATGTTTGGTTTTTGTGTGATTAAAAACCAGGTCCTGGAACAAGTTATCATAGCCCATTAAGATTCTACTTTTTAAATGCAAGGTGCCAAAAACATCGCTATTGTCTGAAAAGATTCTACAACTACCGTTGCATCAAATCCTTTTCAGAGATAAATTGCAAAATACTCAGAGCTGCAATAGAACGTGCACTGTTCAAAGTATAAGGACTTAAGTTACAGGGAAGTACTGTGCCTTGAAAGTGACTGACTTTCCCTCGCGCTCACACCAGGTGACAGAGTGTCAAACCTGGCACAGTCCAGTTGTCATCAATATTCATTAACAACCAGGAAACACACAGAAACACAGCTCTTGATTTTCTATGCAGGGGAAACTCTTTGTTTTAGAGTATGTCTCTTTATAAACAGAATATTTTTCAATACAACAAACTATCAAAATATTTTGTATTCCTTCATTTGTGTAAAGAATACTCCATAGATATAGAATTAAATTTCACAAAATTGAACTGAAATAAGTCTGGGGTTTTTAAAAAATGTGATTAGATAATTTTAGGCATATTATATTTCACATTCTCATGCTGGTTACACAGTAACATTCTGCTAGGAAATTTGCCAAATGTTTTGTGCTCATTCCAGTAAGTTAGGTAGGAGAAAACATTTTTTACCCCTAAAAGAATGCAAACACTTCATCATCCATTCACCAGTGTGAAAACAATATTTAAGAAGAAGTTCTCTTCCACCCACGCATCTACTCCTCAGGATAACAGTTTGTCTTATGTGTAAATTCCTTCTGGTGACTGCCACTTGTGTCTTGATTTTAAAAAGCAATGAGCCTACACTCAAAGGCAATCATTTCTACCAGTATGTCGACCTTTCCTCCTCTCCCTTAAATCTGACCAGTGTCAGAAGAGAAGGTATCCTTTCCTCCCTGGCTATCAGAAAGCAGAGTTGTGGTGTGTTTCTCTTCTCCTGATCAGGATGACTTTCAACGTGTTCACTTTTGAAATTCATTTGTCATATTTGATTAAAGTTCACTGGGATGAGCCAACACTATTTTCATACTTAGAAATGCCACCAAGAGGCTTTATTTAGTTTAAAGTGCACAGAAAACTTCTGACATTCTACAGCATATATTGTCTGTGGCACCTTGTCATGTCACTCTATCATGTATTTTATTATTTTAGTGCTGTGTGCTCTGTGTAAATAATTTCTCCTAAGATTGGAGGCTCCTTCCATTTGGGGACAGCACCAGATGCTTCTTTCATGGTCTTTGGGGCCTATACCTGTACCTGAGCATTGCAAATACTTGTACATAGATAGATTAACGAATTAAGAAAAGCACTTGTAAATTCTGGACCATTTGTTAGTTACTAGGGAATCAGATAATGAGTAGAACCTTAAAAGTCAGTACTAAAGTAATGCTTTTATTTTGTTTTCGTGGATGAGATAGTGTGACAGATTTGTGTATCTTAAACAATAATTATATCAAGAAGGAAAAGCATAATCATGCAACATCAAACAATATCATGTGTGAGGACAAACAGAAGGATATTCTAGGAATTGAATCCCATATATGCTATACTCATGAAGAAAAATAAAAGTTGGCTTACTTTGTGCTCAGCCTGAGGCAAGATAATTCAACTGGGTCATGTTATAGACTGAATGTTGTGACTCCCGCAATTCATATGTTGAAGTCCTAACTCCCAGTGTGACTGTGTTTGGAGATGGGGTCTCTAAGGAAGTAATTTAAATCCACTGAGGTCATAAGGGTGGGTCTTTGGGGTTGATATCTAAGACAAGACACCAGAGAGCTGGCTCTCTTTCTCTCTCTAGGGATGCACCAAGGAAAGGTCGTATGAGGACATGGAAAGAAGGTGGCTGTCTAGAAGCCAGGAAGAGAGTCCTCATCTGAAACCAAATTGGCCAGAACTTGGATCTTGAACTTCCAGCTTCCAGTGCTGTGAGAAATAGATTTTTGTTGTTGAAGTCAACAACTGTGTGTTTTGTTATGGCAGCCTGAACTGACCAATACAATCTGCCATATCTGATCTCTATTAGCTGTCTTCTATTTTCTTCTCATTTTTATTAGTCTGCATCCTACCAGCCTGAAGGTGAGAGAGTGAGAGTGACTCTTAATTATCCTTGCTTTAAAGGCAACAAAAGGGTGCCACCTAAACACGGATGCACTGCAAGCCAGGGTAGTAAATAACCTGGCAGCTATCACATAGTTCTTGATTTATTCAACAAGTTTTTTTTTTTTGAGGGTCTCCCATTTGTCAGGCACCATTCCATGTGCTAGGATATGATAGCAGGCAGACTACATGAAGCTTGTATTCTAATTTATTGTCTATTATGGTCAAAGAGAGCTTAAATGCCAACCTAAGCACAATATAAAAATAGTATTCGATGACAATTGAAGGCAGTTGAGTAAAGACTTGGAAGAGGAAAGAGAGAGAGCCAGGTAGCTATCTGTGAAATGAGAATTCCTGTCGTGAGATGGCCTGAGTGCACCTGGGGAACAGAAAAGAATAGAAAGCAGGTCAGCGTGGTGGAAGGGTGACAGCCTGAACAGATGAGCTCAGAGCCTTAATGGGTGCAGGGGAAGCTGATGATGAGGGGTCTTTCTTGTAGGGCATTCATCACACTGTAGTTTTAACTCTGTGTGGGATGTGAAGCCTGGGGGGGTTGCAGCAAAGATGTGATCCAATATGTCTAATGTCTAACATTTTAACATGATTACCTGGGCTGTGGTGTTGAGAAAGGTCTGAGGAGCTGAGAAACTTTTTAGGAGACTATTGTGATAGTCCAGTCGAGAAATGATGGTGGATTTAACCAGGTTAGAGTAATGGCGGTGGCAAGAAGTGATCACATTTTGAATGTGTTTTGAAGGTAAGATTCAAACAATTTGTTGACAGGATTGGATATGGATGTGAATGAAAGGAATTAAGAATCATCCCAAAAATTGTAAACTCAGCAACCAGAGGATGGAGATGCCATCGGCTGAGGTGGGGAAGCTGTGGGAGGAAGGGTCTGGGGTTGGGGGATGGGTCACCAGGATCTTGGCTTTAGACAAATTAAGTTTGCAATATGTATTTGATATTCAAGGGGAGATGTTGAGTGAGCAGAGAGTAAGCAGTAGTTAAGATGGAATCAATGACATGATGTGTGTCTGCTGGTGGGAAAGATATCTCAGAGATGGGAAAACTGATAGTGGAGAGGAGAGGAGAGGTTTGCTGGAGTGACATTCTCCAATAGGTGAGAGGAGATGGAATGTGGTGTCCCTCCCAAAACTCAGGCATTTATTCAAACTAACAGGAAAAAGGTGGAGTTTGTAGCACAGATGCAGGGGGTGGGTAAATGTGATGTTTAGGAGCTTGTGGAAATTCTCTACTGACTACTTCAGTTTTTCAGTGAAAAAGGAAGAAAGGTGACAGCTGAGAGAGAAAATAGGTAAGGGGGTGTGAGAGGTTTGATGAAAAAGAAGATATGAAACAATGGTTTGGGAAAGCAAGAACGCATGGACTCAGAAACGACGGCTGAACTGCCTGCCAGTTGGAAGGGTCCCCTTTAAGGTTACGGTTGTGAATTTAAACAGAGACTGGCCTGTCTCCAGCCACAATCAGCTGAGCAGGTGCAGGCATGGATTAGGCAGAGAGCTGGAGTTTTGCCAAGCAAGGAAGACAAGGTGAGAGAGGGCCCATGGAGTGAAGGGTCTAACCAAGGGAGCAATTATCATGATGAACTACGAAGGCTGAGCTGTTACAGAAGAGCGATGACACGATGGGGCTGTGGGACCTTGAAAAGGTGGCGGATCAACAGATCGAGGTTCCCTGGGCTGGCAAAGGATTGCTGGAGTCATGGTACCAGAGGAAGTGAGCTGGCGTGAGAGGAGGTGGAGGCCAGAGAGTGAAATTCTTAACTTGGAGACTGTAGCCACCGTGTCCTGAGTCCTCAAATCCAATTTACAGAAAGGCCTTTGACTAACAGGTAAAATCCATTAATTAATGAGAGTTTTAAAGTTTAAAAGTGCCCCCATGGCTGCAACTTCTGTTTGTTACTGTTTCCACAAGCAGAGGGCAGGCTAATAAAAATGTTACTGTATTCCTGGAAGTTAATGAATAATAAAACCACATGCCTGGAAGCAACTTCAAGAGGTCCTAGTTCAGATGATTTTACATTCTCCCACCAATTCTGAACATCTTGGGGAAGAAAATGCCACCACCCAGGTGAGTTGATCATTTGCTGCCGAACACTCTTGTTAGGGTTGTAGATTTTGTAAAACACTTCTATTGAATGAAAATCCTATGTCCTTTTTTATTTTCTTTAGGGAAGAGAGAGAAGAGCAGGTCAACATTATTTGTTTAGTAACCCTTAACATTAGAAGGCAATTTTAAATTTGGATTTGGTGTGTGGTTTCACCTGGAAGAGAGGTAGCGAAAGACCTCTAATGGCAAGAGGCAAAAAAATTGGTTAATGTGCATTGAGATGGAAATGTCCCACCCTTCATGTTAAAAAAAAAAAAAAGAGAGACCTTTATGTGTAATTACAACGATAGCATGACATCTTAGCCAGAAAAACTGTGAGCCCCACATCTGAAAAAAAGATACAATTTATGTTTCCAAAACTGTAATGTCAATATATATATATTTTTAAAGTCCATACTGTTTCTGAGTTTGGAGCTGTCTCCTTGCTAATTCTTTGCATTGGCTTGAATTGTACTTGGAATTCTCTGATTGCCTGTTTGTGCCTGGGAACACAATTCTCCTTTCTGGTTTTGCAGAGATGTGGAGTAGGAGGGCTTGTTAGGGAACTTGTTACATTTTGAACCAGCTGACTCAGGTGCTCTTGAGGGGAAGTTTGTTCTGAGGAGAAACTCTATTATTATAAGGCCTTATTAGGGTTTTTAAGCCTTGGGCTTTTTGGCAGGTCAATGTGCTAAATCATTAAAAAATATGGAAAGTCAGGTAGAAAGTCTTTTCTCTTTATTTTTGAAAGCGTGGAAACACGCACACCAGACAGACTAACCAGAAATCAAAGTGGAGGGAAAAACAACTGCTTCTTAGTTGTTGCTATTGCCGTTACTGTTACTGCAAACTGTTGATGGTATGTTTCTGGTTCTGATTAAAGGTAAGTAGATTTTAAAAGGAAATTCCTTTTAATAAAGGGGCCTAAATAGTCCCAAATTCAAGAGAGAAGTGAGAACAAAGATTGATTATTCTCAAACTTACCTGATTTACTGCCGCAATAGGTACCTACAGAAACATTTTCACAAAATCCTACCTGAAAAGTATGAGAAGGGAGCCGTTAGGAAGAAGTATATGATTTCAAGGTGGTATGCTTCATGTGGTGAGAAGAGGATGGGACATGATTAGATGTGTAAAAGAGGAAGATAAGAAGAGCTATAACAGACTAAGTTGAAAACTCATTTGAACTAGCTAAAGGGAAAATGAAACGGGAAGAAATAACTGCAACTTCCCATTCCCTGCCTCCCTACCCTGCAAACCCCTGGTAACCATCATCCTACTCTTTGCTCCTATGAGTTGAACTTTGTTAGATTTCACAATTAAGTGAAATCATGCAGTATTGGTCTTCTTGTGCCTGGTTTATTTTGCTTAGCATAATGTCCTCCAGATTAATTCACATTGTCACAATTGACAAGATCTTCTCCCTTTTAAAGGCTGAATAATATTCTATGGTGGACATATACCACATTTTCTTTATCCGTTTATCTGTGGGATGGGGAGTAAGCTGTTGATCAAAGGGTACGAAGTTTCAGATAGACAAGAGGAATAGATTTTGAGATTTTATTGCACACCAGGGTGACTATTGTCAATAATAATGCATTATATAATTCAAAATAACAGAGTAAATTTCAAATGTCTTATTATAATTATAAAAAGTGACAGGAAAGCAAGGTGATAGAGATGTTAATCAGCTTGCTTTAAACATACCACATTGTATACACACTCAAAATATCACATTGTATCCCATAAATGTATACAATCATGAATTTTCCATTTTAAAAAGTGAAAAAAAGAAGAAATAATTGTGGTTGAATCTGAGGGACAAGAAATAGGGACTGGAATGACATTGGGACCAGATAGCGGCTCCCTTTTCCTCCCCTCCCCTCTCCAGCACCACATGGTCTTTTGCCTCGGTTTCTGTCTTCACTTTTACTTTCTCCCACCCACCTCACTTTCCTGTCATTGGGTGTTTGCTACTCACCCTGTGTTCAACATGGCTGCACCACTGCCCCTGAGTGCACATGTGCTGAGATGAGGGAATAGAGTAGCTAACTGACTTGCCTCTCTCACAATTCCAAATCACTGAGACAGAAATTCTGAGAGGCACCATTGTGATCTCAAGATGAGGTGGTGTCATCTGGTACAAACCACAAGGCCAAATTTCTCCCTGTAGGTGGGGGTGGATAACGGAAGTTTTCTGAGAGGCCTGTGGGATGGGGTAACATCCCAGATGTGATGACTTTATACTAGGTTGACTTAAATGGGGACTTTGGAAGACGTATAGTTTGCATCGTCCAGTTTTTTCGCACAACTGTGTTTCTGTTGACATGTTGAGCAATCTCTCTCCTGAGACTTGAGAGCATTTGGGGAATAGCATATATCACAGTTAATTGCTGGTTCAGGCTGGCTCTTGCCAGTGGATCACTATTCTGTCATACTCAAAAGACTGGGTGACGTGGTGTGAATTCACAGAGCTCACTGCTGGTAAACGGGGACCTGCTTGCCTTCTTCATCCCTCTTTTTCTTTAGTACAATGAATTAAAATTATTAAGTGGAGTTTATTTTTTATCTTTGAACATATTAAAACTAATTTAGTAAATGTGTATTTAAATATATTAATTTTATTACATTTTAAAAATATTTGGGAACATTGCAGCACAAAGATTTTCAATAAATATGACCATAGGCCCATTTAGTAGCATATTTCTATGCTAGAAGTGTGATAAACTAAAAGAAAATTTGTATTTTTGAAAAAGATTTCTTGGGAAAGATTTCTGAATTTCATAAGTAACCTGGAAACTCTTTAGTGAACGAGTGGCTGTGTATTTCTGCGTCTATTTGGATTAGTATAGTAACAAACGTGTGAAACCACATCGTCTGCTGTGAGTCAAATATTGCTCTCTGGGGGCTGCAATATTTCACACATCCTCCTTTTTGAGGGTAAAAAGGGGAGGGGAGCGTTTCTCTCTTTTCTTAATAGAATATATGTTTTCATTTAATAGATTTTGGAAATAAAATTTAGGTCGTGTTTTTCTTCTCCAAGTTTAGCATGCCTTTTGGCTCACATATTTATCTTGCTAGGAAGCTTTTCAAAACTACTCCTTATTTTGAGATACCATCCTCAACTAAGAAGTAAACTGTGAAATTCTCTGTGGTTCTTTGATTTAAAACACTTGGAAGGCATTCCGTTTGTGTTTGCTTGTGTTGATATGTCTATATTTTAAACATGAAATGCTAGGTTCCATTTTCATTTAAATAGCATTTTAAAAAAAATTTTTTTGAGACAGAATCTCTGTCTTTCACCCAGGCTGGAGTGCAGTGGTGCAATCTCGGCTCTCTGCAACTTCCATCTCCCAGGTTCAAGCGATTCTTCTGCCTCAGCCTCCCTAGTAGCTGGGATTACAGGCACGTGCCACCATGCCTGGCTAATTTTTGTATTTTTAGTAGGGACGGGATTTTACCATGTTGGTCAGACTGATCTCTAGCTCCCGACCTCAAGTCATCTGCCTGCCTCGGCCTCCCAAAGTGCTGGGATTACAGGCATGAGTCACGGCACCTGGCCTAAATAACTAATTTTCTTGTGGGTGAGTTGTCAGGAGCATCTCAGTGAAGAACAGACAGGAAAGATGGCACATATTTATTTCTTCATTTTATTAATAAAGTGTTATGAAACATTAACCAAGATTAACCTATATTGGCATTATTAATATAATCCTCCTGACTATCAGCCCATTAGCAATAATGGGTAATATCTTATAGAGATAAATGACTATAAATATGAAAGTGGATTTGAGATGATATCAGAGTCTAGGTTATAGTAAGGATTTTCATCCCTGCTCTGTTAACACCTTGATGTACAGACTTGAACAGGATACCTAATATTATGGCGAGGTTCTTCTCATTCTATCTGATGAGAGAGAGAGTATCTAGTCGCTGATCTTTTCAGGAATGGAAATCTGCAAACTGAGTCATTCACGACACACTCTAACTGCTGGTGTTAAAGACATATTGACAGAGTAGAGATGTCAGGGACGCAGGTAGGCTGGCCAGCTAGACAGATTTTCACAGTGAAGCAGTAGTTTGATGGAGTTTCCATACCCTGGGACATGGGCCTCTGATTTGAAGGCAAAACATCTTGATTTCTTTTGCCATGTCTTCTGGACTTTATCAGGCTCCTCAGGTGTGGCTCGTGTTAACTAAATTAACAACAATAACAGCAAACACCTGATTTTATTAAAATAAACACGTTCTTAATTTCCAGAGAATATGCCCTTTCAACATTCAGATATTTGTTTCTGCCATTTAGGGATCCCAGTTTCTAGAACTAAGTTACCAGCAAGAACATATTTTTAAATAGAATACTGCTTGGAGATTGTGGAATCAGAGCAAAGATAATTGGATTTGTTTAAATGATATTTCAATGATGCTGTGGTGAATTTCCCCTGCTTCTCAATTGGGCATACTTTTTCTGTGACTCATCCTCTAGATTAAGCATCTTTTTTTTTTTTTTTTCCCCGATTCGGAGCCAGGTAAATGCTGTCAAAATCTTGGACTTTGTGTTTCCATGAATTCTACATCCCATGCAGATTGTAGCCCTTCTGCCAACACATTATTTTATTAGGCCATAGCTGTCTTTAACAGTCAATCGTATTTTCCTGTAGCTAAGTAATGTTGATTGAACTTCGGGGTTCTAAATCTCTCTCAGCCACATACTTTTAGGCCATATTTTAAGGTGGGCTTCTTCCACAGATGGCCAATTTCATGATAGTAATAACTTCTGGCCAGGCACACTGGCTCACGTCTGTAATCCCAGCACTTTGGGAGGCTGAGGCTGAGGCTGAAGAATTGCTTGGGGCCAGAAGTTTGAGACCAGCCTGGGCAACACAGTGAGATCTTGACTCTAACAAAAATAAAAATAAATAAATAAATAAATAAATAAATAAATTAGCAGGGCATGGGGGCATACATCTGTAGTCCTAGCTACTCAGGAGGCTGAAGTGGAAGGAGGATCTCTTGAGCTCAGTAGGTTGAGGCTGCAGTGAGCTATGATCACTCCATTGCACTCCAGCTTGGGCAACAGAGCAAGACTCTGTCTCTAATAATAATAATAATAATAATAATTACCATTTTTGTAGCCTATAATATACCACCAGGCTCATGTTATCTTTGTTAGTTTTCAGACTGTGTATTGTAATATCTATTTTTGAAGTAAGAAAATTGACACTCAAAGAGTTAAAAGGACTTGCTTTTTGTTACACAGCTTGAAGGGGACTGAGTTGGGATTGATTGACTGATTGATTTTTTTTTTTTTGAGATAAGGTCTTTCTCTGTCATCCAGGCTAGAATGCAGTGGAGCCATCTCAGCTCACTGCAACCTCTCCTTCCTGTGCTCAAGAGATCCTCCCACCTCAGCCTCCTGAGTAGCTGGGACCACAGGTGTGCACAACATACCCAGCTAATTTTTATATTTTTTATAGAGATGGAGTTTCTCTATGTTGATTAGGCTGGTCTCGAACTCCTCAGCTCAAGCGGTCTGCCTGCCTCAGTCTCCCAAAGTGCTCAGATTACAGGCATGAGCCACTATGCCTGCCCCCAAGTTAGGATTTAAGACCAGTTCTGCCTGACTCAAAGTTTGTACCTTCTAATGTTGACCCCTCCTACTTTTACTTTCAGGGGATAACTAATATCTAAGTTTTCAGAGAACTCTACTTTCCCCTTGTATCCTGATTATAGTAGAAAAATCTATATTTTGGTATGTAATGCAGAGTATTTGTACCAATGTGACAGAAGTTCTATATGTCTAACATTTATTTAGCATTTAATATGTAACAGATATTATTGAATATACTTGACAAGCATATTTTCATGAACTGCCAGGGACAATTGTTTGAAGTTGATAGTATTATTATTAACAACATAGAGTTGAGAAGATTGAGTCACGGAAAAATTAAATAACTTCTTATAGTGACGCAAGTTGTGACTCAAACTTATGCTGTCTGCCTAGTTTTGAGCTCTTACCTACTATACTATACTGCCTCTTTGGTTAACAGAAACTTTAGATCTGAAGTCCAAAGATTGTATTGCCTGCCTTGTGTGGACATAGAAGGTTTGTTTAATAAAATCGGTAGGTACTTCAAGCTAGATTCAGTGCCATGATACAATAATAAATAAGTCTTTTCTTTTAAAAATGTTGTAGACATGTAAGTGACATAACCATAACACAAAGTGATAAGCAAGGAGCTATATGGTGCCGGGAGAATACAGATGAGGAGGAAATTAATTCTGCCTCAGGGATGGGAATGAGAGGGCACTACACGGAGGAAATGAGAAGTGATGAGTAAGGTAAGTCCTAAAGTAGAAGTAGGACACAGGCAGAGGAAAGGGAATGGGAAAGAGAAACATCGTATCAGGCAGCAGCAACAGGCCTGGAGGCAAGAAAACACAGGGCTTGTTACAGAAGGAATTGAGGGATGTTGCTGGAGCAACCAGAAGGTGCTATTGTGGGTCTGGAAAATAAGGCCAGACAGTCAGACTGGGACCAGATTTTCAAGAGCCTTTTGTGCCTGGAGTTTGGATGTTGCTGGCAATGGAGAGCCATGGAGAGTTTTGAGCAACACGGTAACACGATTAGCTCAGATGTGTGTGGAGAATGGGAGTTGAAGGGAAGCAAAGACTGTGATTTAGAAGAGCAGTTTTATAATAATACAGGCAGGAATAAAGGATGAGGGTGTAGTCTAGAAAAGGAGCAATGGATATGAAGATTGCTAAAGCAGAATCTAAAGGAAATAGTGGCTGATTAGATAAAGCCAGGGGGCCAAGGATGACCTTGTGATTTTCAACTTGGGCAATAGAATGACTGTTGATTTTCTTAACCAGTACTGGCAATTTAAGATGAGGAGCATTCTGGTAATGGGGTCTAGTTATTGTTGTTTGTTTTTTGACATATTTTATTTTCAAAGATCTCTTAAACATTTCTAAGTTGTTAATGTAAGTTTTAATTTGTAGGGTCTAACTTTTTCCCCAATATAACATTTTCTTTTTAATCAAAATACTTCTAGAAACTGATAATTCAATTGATCAGACTTTTATTGAGTATCTACCATGTATTTGACTGCAACAACTATTCAGTCTTTAGAAGAAACAAAGGCAATTGTCAGAGTCGAGAATCCTTAGTTGTTCTCTGGCCAACTTGTGATTTTGAAAGAATATTACAATACATACTCAATGTCCACATACTAAGTAAAAAGTCCCTCCTATTTGGACTGCATAATTGGTATTTCTCATAATGTCAACTACTTGAAGACTAATTAATTCTTCTTTAGACTACTCATTTTTATGTTCAGAGGGTTTTCTTTTCAAACTTACCTAAG
The DNA here is from genome assembly GCF_000951045.1 of Mandrillus leucophaeus. Classification (NCBI taxonomy): domain Eukaryota; kingdom Metazoa; phylum Chordata; class Mammalia; order Primates; family Cercopithecidae; genus Mandrillus; species Mandrillus leucophaeus. The sequence continues at coordinate 311,127 of NW_012110230.1, forward strand.
AATTTACTTCCAGTAATTTATTTTTCCCATAGTTGTTGGCATAGTCCTGATTTGCACACTAGGATCAACATATAACAAAAACTGGACTTTAGAGACTAGAAGAAAAATTCTGACAATGAGAAAAAGGCACTTCCTTTAATCCTCCATTTTCTGATTTTTGAACTATTTATGGATACTCTGATCTAAGGAAACATTTATTGCAAACATGTAACAGACTGTATTGATTCAGGAGCCAAACAAAGTAGCATTTGGTGAATAAGATATCTTGTTAACAAGATATCACAGTTCTGTCAAGTGAGCCCAGGCACAGGATTTGAAGACAGAAAAGACTATGTTTGGATCATACAGTGTAGGATCATTGCTGATTTATTAAAAACGGTCCTTTCGCATTCCACAGGTGGAAGAAAGCTAAAGCACAGCCTTCTTGTTTGTGCTGGGTGGCTGCTAACATATGCCATCAGAGCAGGTGGACTGGCAGGATCAGAGACAGACCAGGGGAAGGCAGTGGCAGGCCAGTGTGCCCTTCCCTCCCCAGGAATTTGAAAAATTTTACTTTGATGACCTCTAACTATGACTATAGTCCATGTCCCTTCCAAACGTGGGGATATTTTTTGGCTTCACTGTGTGTGTGGTGTGTATGTGTGTGTGTGTGTGTGTGTGTGTGTGTGTGTGTGTGTGAGATAAGGGTCAGTAGTCAAATTCTTTCTTTTCTGACCTATACGATAAACAGAACAACAGTGATATTTATTGCATTCTTGGACTGACAATCCATGAAGTTCTGAGAAAAAAAGCTAAGCTTTAAGTATACAATTTAATGGCTGGTAGTATATTCACAGATATGTACAACCATTACCACCTTCAATTTTAGAACATTTTGACCACATCAAAATACAATATGTATCCTTTAGCTGTCAGCACCATATTCTCTCTACTCCCATCTTCCAATCCCTAAGCAACCACTATTCTACTTTCTGACTCATAAATGTGTCTATTCTGGACATTTCATATAAATGGCATCATATAATATGTAGTCTTTTGTGACTGGCTTATTTCATTTAATACATTTTCAAGGTTGATCTGTGTTGTGGCATGTATGAGTATTTAATTCCTTTTTATAGCTGATTATTATGACATTATATGCTTATACCACATTTTGTTTAGCTATTCACCAGCTAACAGACAATTGGATTGTTTCTACTTTTTGTCTGAGACAAATAATGCTACTACCACATTTGTGAACAATTTTCTGTGTGGACATTTGTTTTTCATTTCTCTAGGGTGTATACCTAGGAGTGGAATTGCTGGATCATATCTTTCTTTAACTATTTGAGAAAATGCCAACATTTTCCAAAGCAGCTGCAATATTTTGCGTTTCCACTAAGCATTCCAGTTTCTCCACATTCTCTCCAGCATTTGCTACAATCTGACTTTTTGATTATAGCCATTCTAGTGGATATGAAGACATTATCTTATTAGGATTTGACTTGTATTTCCCTAATTACTAATGATAACAAGCATCATTTCCTGTGCTTATTATTTGTGTATCTTCTTTGGAAAAATAGCTTTACTCATTTTTAATTTGGGTCACTTGAGTGACAAAAATTCTTTCTGCATTTTAGATACAAATCCCTTATTAGATATGTGATTTGCAATTTTTTTTTTTTTTTTTTTTTTTTTTTTTTCATTCTGTGGATTGTCTTTTCACTTCTATAGAAGAGAGTTTGGAAAATGATGATATTAGAGCCTAATGTTAGCCCGCATTTGTTTAAAATCCAAAATGTGGGGAACAGGTAACGCATGATAATTTATAAGAGGGCAGAATCTGTTAGTGGTATAATCAAGGAATGTATCACATAATAAACATGTCATAATTGGAAGGGCCCTTGGTGTGAACACTTGGACTACCAGGACCTCATTGGTAGGCAGATGAAGAGGATGAAGCCAGAGCCAGGATGAATTAGTGCCAAGGGAAGTGATCAGGCTAGATAACTGGTTTAGTCCTTTAGGAATGTGTCTCAGACACCAAAGGAGTCTTGGCCCCAAATAGCAAGTGTGTTCATTTGGGCTGGTCTGAAGGAAGAGGTATAGGAACACAACTTTCTGTTAGAGTTGGCACTTGAAGTCAAGCGAGTGGCAACAACATGGTTCCTAATGTTGTATCTTGAAACTTGATCTAAGACATGCCGGAAGCTGGCCTCAGGACCTCCCTGGCTCCTGTTACTGCATTAGCTGCTGTGTCTTTCATTGGCAAAACACAGCTCTACGTATCTCCTTCCCATGCTCTGTTTCTTGTCTCCTGGACTGATCCTGGTGTTCTGTCCTGTTTCTGCAGGATCATATTTTCTGCCCCTTCCATGTCAGCGTCTTTATCCTGCTGATGCCTTATGGCAGCTGTGAGATAAGCAAGAAATACAAGAGTATTTTGTGAATCCAAATCTGCACTTTGAGTTTCCTTAAATTAAACTAAGGTACATGGGAATTCATTAATTAGGCAATTTATTTTTTATCTCTTACACTGGAGGTGAATTTTGATTCTTATCCAAGCAGAGTACAACTGACTTTAGGTCAGTTATACTTAATTAATTAGAATTTAATTTACATTAATTTATTAACTTATCTTAATTTAAACATAAGTTATTTTAATTTCTCCCTAATGAGAAGAATTAATTACTAAAGAGTAAGAATTGTGTCAAATAGGATTAATCTTTGGAAGACTGCAAACAACTATAAAACACAGATATTTTTCTGATGCCCCGTCACCACCAGGAAGAGATTTTTGCTCCATTTGGATGACATCTCCCCAGTTGAGAACGCATACTTTATGTCTTGATGTGTAACATCTGACTTGGTCTCTTGATTTAGAAAGATATCAGGTTATGGAATGACTTTAGGGATTGACATTGGCATTTAAATTTGTCACAGAGCAGCCCCGAAGTGACACAATTTCCAACCTTCTGGCAGGCTTCTCCAGGAATGGACCTAGTAATTCATTCAATTAATCAATACACACTTACTTTCAATGAGCACCTATCATTACTGCACCATGAAGGTAGTACTATCTACACCAGGTACATGTGCCATGGAAGTAGTGGGGATACAAAGATGAATAAGATAATACGATTTACTGGCAAAGATACACTTGAAAGCTGGCATTTAAAATATAATCTTCCCAGTTTAATGCTAAAGTTATTATGGGAACGTTGAATAGGGATGCCCTCATAGCAGGTGAGTGGGAGAGTTGTTAAGGGAGGCTTCCTGGAGAAGTGGACACCATCAACACCATCAGAAAGACTTCATGGACTACTTGTCCAGAATCAGACCGAGGAGCTCACCTCGTCTGGTCCCACTCCTGAGATTAGGAAGGGGAAATGTCAGGTTTGCAGGGCAAGAAGTGGGAAGCATGTTGCTTCCAGCATATTTTACTGTTAGCTGAATAGTGCAATGTATGTTTGTATTGTATATAATGTATATATATAATGTGTGTGTATATAGAGTAGTGAATATACATATATATTTTCTACTCTTCTCCTTTCCTATCGTCCTGTCCTCAGCCCCACTTCAACTAAAAGTAAGCAGTATTAACTGTCTGGTGGTTGTTTTTTTTAAATATATTTTTTGCCACTACAAACAATGTTACAACAAATTCCCTTTTATATTGTTTTTTCTTTAAAAAATGTTACTTTTCTATTTACAAAATAATTGATGTTTATTATAGAAGCACTGGAAAACTTTAAAAAAAGGATAATGAAGAAAATGGCAAAGAAGGAAAAAAATCAACCACAGCCTACCCTCCAGAAATATACTCTTTCCATGTTTAGGTGGCTATTTCAGTTTTTCTCTATGCAAATACAAGTGTGTACTTGCATACGTACACACATTCTTTTTTTATTAATATGACATTGGGATCATGCCATGTGTGCTGCTTTGAAACATTTGTCTCTCAGTTGATGTATTCTCAGTATCTGCCATATCACTAAAGAATCCTCTGTATTTAAAAATTCTTAATTGACCGGGCATGGTGGTCTGTACCTATGATCCCAGGTACTCAGGCGGCTAAGGCTGAAGGATTTCATGAGCTCAGGAATTTGAGGCTGCAGTGAGCTATGTTCACACCACTGCACTCCAGCCTGGGCGAGAGTGAGACCCTGTCTCTAAAAAAGTAAAATTATTATTTCATTTAAAAATAAAATTATTATTTCTTCTTTTTTTATTTGAAAATAAAATTCATATTTTTTCCCTCTTATTATGAAAATTATACATACTTATTATGTAGGTCTATCTACATGGGTGTGTGTGTAAAATACAGATTGTTTTGTGTATACATATGTACTAATTTTAGGTTAGATTTCCACTTTAAAATTTTTAGTATAATTAATTTTGCATATAGGTAACAGAAGTGAGGTCATATGGCAATACTACTCAGTAAATTGCATTTTTTATTAGACGATACAGCTTGTACAAGTCAGTTTATACAGACCTATTTTTAAATGGCTATATGGTAGTACATTATTTATTAATCAATTTCTTTTCAATTGATTACCAACTAGTAATTCGGCATCAATGGACGGACATTTTAATTATTAACAAATCTTTTTTCCTTATAAAGAGTGCCAAATGAATAACTGATTAAACATCTTTTGGCATTAATGACAGCATTTGAATTGGAGTAATCCTTAGAAGTTTCTTGTTTAATTTTTTTTTTTTTTAGAGTCAGAGTCTCACTCTGTCACCCAGGCTGAAGCGCAGTGGCATTATCACTGCAGCCTTGAACTCCTGGGCTCAAGAGATCCTCCTGCCTCAACTTCCTGAGCAGTTAGGACTATAGGTGTGTGCCACCACACGTGGATAATTATTTTTTACTTTTAACATTTTTGTGGAGATGAGGTCTCGCTATGTTGCCCAGGCTGCTGTATGATTTTTAGGATGTTTGTTTTCTTGTAGATTAAAACTTCGTCTTACTTATGTTTGTTGTAACATGTCACAAAGTACCTGGCACATGGTAAGTGCTCAAACCATGCTGTGAGCATTTTCTAAAGAATAAATGTAGAAGTTTAGAATTTTTTGAATTAAATCTTCCTTATTTAAGGTTTCTTTCCTTCCTCCTCTTGTTTCACTTTACTTAAAACTTTCAATATTAAGAAGAAAAAAATAGGAGACAGAGGAACCACAAAAATGAATGTTTATTCCTTATAGTTTCTGTGCCTCACAGAAAAAATACAATCACGATTTTTATTAAATATTTCTCAAAAATCATCAAAACATACCATGTGTTAGATTGATTTTTAGGGATCTAAATTGACTAAGTATAATTAATAAACATTATCTCATTTTTGGCAAATCAGTAAAAATTTCAACTTTTAGTCAAGTGCTGCCATAGATTATAATTATACAATTATAATTATATATATATATTCGTTCAAACTAAACTTTCCTTAGATGAGAGGTGTTTGACCCTCTAGCAATTGTAAAGTGCAGGCAGCTGCAGCAAAGACAGAAGCCAGTTTCATGGTTAGCAGTAAAAAAAGGAGCATCAAAGTAACAGGGGAGCCTGGTATGATGCTATGCACCCTGTTGGCAGTCAATAAATTCTTGCTGACTACTGACTATTACAAGTTTTTTAAGCCTATGTGGGGTGATGGGGGCAAGAAAAAAAATGGTCCCAGGACAAATGCTGTTAGAAGGGGCCATTTCTGACAAAACTTGAACCAAGAGAGAAGTTCCTCAACAGTATAAATGAGGGGTTTCCAACCACGAGCCATTCTGCTCCGATAATGCCTGGAATCACATCACCAGGAATAGCTAAGTTGCTAAGGAAGACCTAATGGAGTTTGCTATTTATAAATTACACATTTGCTCAATGCTTTTTTCAAATTATTTAACCAACATGACATTGCATCAGGGATTTGACCTAAATCATAGTCATAACTGCCTTTTCTTTTGGAGAAAGTTGGGACTTGTTTTCTCCTTTCACAAGGTGTTGATGTCCTAAGAGGTCACCTTCAGTGTTACAGGTGATAAATTATAGCAAAAACATTCAAATACATTGTTTTGCATAATGTGGTATACCTTTCCTTAGATAAAGAAAATGCTTTTTATAACACCACCAATGTATACTCTGTTTGCATACAAATAAAGGTCTTTATAAGATTTTAATTAAAATGCATTGTACTTATTTATTAAAGGTTTTCATAAAACGTAATTTTTATAATCAAAATCATAAAGATGCATGCTTGAAGCATTCCTATACAGGTTTAAGATGGGAATAATGAAAGGTGGCTTATAAACTGGTGCATTTTCAGAAAAATATATCACTATGCCAAAATATGTTAGTCAGAGTTCTTTGATGAATGGCTTTCATAATTATGATGACTGTGAAAGAGAAAAACTAATGAAAACATCTACTCTCTTTTGGTTAAAAAAAATTAACTTCTTTTTCCCCAGTAAAAGTAGAGACACTTTAGATTTTAGGACCCTCTTGGCTCCTAAACCTAAGTGCTGCTTGAAAAATGGCCCTTTCAGTTTTTAGCCAGCAGCCACAGTTTAAATCCACAAGAGAGATGCCTAACAACTCTGCTTTAAATGGCAGTCTGCCATTTCGGAAAATTGTAGCTTTTTGAAAAAAGAAAAAAAACTAGTAAGCCATGTAATTCACCCCGTTGGAACTAGATGTAAGTTAAGGAAAAAAACAAGTAGGGTGAGCAAAAAACCTCCTAATTCTAATTTTAAAACTCTTTTAATAGTTGTTAGAAATGGGGTCTACAGTCACAGCATCCAGAGTAGCAGGTCAAATACAACAATTTTTAGGAACCTAGTTTCTGTTAAAGTGAAGAAATTATAGGTACCATTCTTCCACTTATATCTGGACATACTGAGAGTTGGCAGACAGCTAAGAAATGGGCTACCCAAAATGGTATAATTTGTAAACTTTGGGAAACAATGTTTAATACTGAATACCAAGTTTTTCCTACCTTACTTGTGCTGCATATTTATCTGGTCCTTTGTGTATATATATGTGTGTGTGTGTGTGTGTGTGTGTGTGTGTATATGTTTATTCATATCTCATTGTCAGGAAAAGGCTCCTAAATGTAAGAGCACTCTTATGACCAGACCAGCATTCACAAAGGAAAAGAATAAGCTCATTTAAGATTTGATTTCAAGTCTAAGTATGTGATTGCCAAAGTCACGTAATAAAATGTGATCAGATACTCTGCAGATGAAAGATATTACAAATTCAAATACCCTTAAGAAACATAATAATTTTTGCAAGTGTATCCACTTCTGAGAATGTCAACATCCAACATGTGTTTATTGAGCACTTACACTGTGCGATCGTGTGCTTAGGCACTGGTGATACGAGACTGAGCAAAACCAAACACTTTCTCTGTTTTCAAAAAGTTTAGATTGTAGCATTAAGTACACTAACAGATTTTGGTTTCCAAATTCCACTGCCCTCTTAAAGAAATCGGGGCTCCTTTGAGAGATGGCTGGTTAGATCCTAGGATCAGGGAAAAGCAGAAGGTAAAACTGGAATATTTTGTTGTATCACAAAGGAAAAAAGTACACAAAGAATGATGGCTATATGTCGAAAGGACACAGGAACTGTCTTGAAGAGGATCTAACAAGACACAGAACAATTTGAGCACCCACCCTCCCAATAAAGGGTAATATATGAAGATTATGATTAAAAAAATAATGTGTGGGTATTTAAAACAGCAGATGGATGGTAGGAGAGTTTCTGTACAGAATAATGCCAGTTTATAAATGTAAAAAAAAGTATAGAATTTTAAAATCGCTATTCTTCAATCCCATATATAATAATTGATTCAGGCAAGGATTATCAATGGATATTAAACCCATTAGATAAGTTTCTGATGGAACAGGATATTCACAGAATTTCAGCTCATTATCTCCAGACTATGATTAAATACAGAGGGAAAAGTTTCCTCTTACAGTGGATAAATCTGGCAGACATCATGTTAAAGAAGAGATCAAACCTATGATCACAAATGATTGGGTAAAGTCACATTATGCATGTACTGATGCAATATAATGGAAAGTACATGCCATCACCCATGTAATATTTTTCAAGGAGTGTTTAACCTGAATATAATCATGAGGTAAGAATAAACAATTCAGATTACGAAACATTCTACCTCAGCAAGTCAATTAGCTGGATTTTTCAAAAATATCAATGTTATGAAAGACAGTAGAAGACAGGGGGACTTTCCTAGGTGGGAGGAGACAAAAGGGACATGATGGCTAAAAGTCATGTCCTTGATTGGAATCTGGATATCAAGCATTCACACACACACACACACACATGCATGCATACACATACACACTTTGTAACATAGCTAGAAAGAACATTTTGATGACAATTGGGAGAATTTGAATATGGACTTACATTTGAAAATGTCATTGTGTAATATTACATTTACTGAGAGTGGTAATCATATTGTGGTTTTGAAGGAGAATGTCCTTGTTCTTAGGAAACACGTATGAGGAACTTAGCTTAAATTATCTTGCTTATAACGTACTTTCAAATGGTTGAGAAACAAGTTGAAATACATACACACTGTGGTTTTGATTTGCATTTCTCTGATGGCCAGTGATGATGACCATTTTTTCATGTGTCTGTTGGCTGCATAAATGTCTTCTTTTGAGAAGTGTCTGTTCATATCCTTGGCCCACTTTTTGATGAGGTTGTTTGTTTTTTCCTTGTAAATTTGTTTGAGTTCTTTCTAGGTTCTGGATATTAGCCCTTTGTCAGATGAGTAGATTGCAAAACTTTTCTCCCATTCTGTAGGTTGCCTGTTCACTCTGATGGTAGTTTCTTTTGCTGTGCAGAAGCTCTTTAGTTTAATTAGATCCCATTTGTCAATTTTGGTTTTTGTTGTCATTGCTTTTGGTGTTTTAGACATGAAGTCCTTGCCCATCCCTATGTCCTGAATGGTATTACCTAGGTTTTCTTCTATGGTTCTTATGGTTTTACGTCTAACATTTAAGTCTCTAACCCATCTTGAATTAATTTTTGTATAAGGTGTAAGGAATGGATCCAGTTTCAGCTTTCTACCTATGGCTAGCCAGTTTTCCCAGCACCATTTATTAAACAGGAAATCCTTTCCCTATTTCTTGTTTTTGTCGGGTTTGTCAAAGATTAGATGGTTGTAGATGTGTGGTATTACTTCTGAGGGCTCTGTTCTGTTCCATTTGTCTATATCTCTGTTTTGGTACCAGTACCATGCTGTTTTGGTTACTGTAGCCTTGTAGTATAGTTTGAAGTCAGGTAGCGTGATGCCTCCAGCTTTGTTCTTTTTGCTTAGGATTGTCTTGGCAATGTGGGCTCTTTTTTGGTTCCATATGAACTTTAAAGTAGTTTTTTCCAATTCTGTGAAGAAAGTCATTGGTAGCTTAATGGGGATGGCTTTGAATCTATAAATTACCTTAGGCATTATGGCCATTTTCATGATATTGCTTGTTCTTATCCATGAGCACGGAATGTTCTTCCATTTGTTTGTGTCATCTTTTATTTCATTGAGCAGTGTTTTGTAGTTCTCCTTGAAGAGGTGCTTCACATCCCTTGTAAGTTGGATTCCTAGGTATTTTATTCTCTTTGAAGCAATTGTGAATGGGAGTTCGCATGATTTGGCTCTCTGTTTGTCTGTTACTGGTGTATAAGAATGCTTGTGATTTTTGCACGTTGATTTTGTATCCTGACACTTTGCTGAAGTTGCTTATCAGCTTAAGGAGATTTTGGGCTGAGACTGGAATACTATGCAGCCATAAAAAAAGATGAGTTCATGTCCTTTGTAGGGACATGGATGAAGCTGGAAACCATCATTCTCAGCAAACTATCACAAGAAGAGAAAACCAAACACCGCATGTCCTCACTCGTAGGTGGGAATTGAACAATGAGAACACTTGGACGCAGGAAGGGGAACATCACACACCGGGGCCTGTTGTGGGGTGGGGGGAGCAAGGAGGGAATAGCATTAGGAGATATACCTAATGTAAATGACGAGTTAAGGGGTGCAGCACACCAACATGGCACATGTATACATACATAACAAACCTGCATGTTGTACACATGTACCCTAGAACATAAAGCATAATAATAATAAAAAAAGAAACACACACACATACATTTACATACACACAAATATTTGTTTTATATATATAAAGCAAAAACATCAAAATGTTGAAAGTTAGTAAATCTAGGTAAACGGTATATGAGTGTTCATTGTATTGTATTAGTATTTTTGTAGGTTTGAAGATTTTCAGAATAAAACATTGGGTAAATAAAAAAGAAGTTAAGTCTAATGAGATCTTTAAAACAAAGTCATTCCTTTCCTTGTAAATGGACATGAAAATCCCTCTTTCCTCCCAAAGCTTACCATATATAGAGTTTTTATGTATTGTACAAAATTATAAAATTTTGTGCAGCAAAATTAGAATCATTTAGCCAAAAATAATTGTAGGCATATTATCTGTTCTAGTCTCACAATCAAAGGCAGATGGTTGAAAAAACATGTTACGACTGGTAATTTTTGACTTTCCTCTTATGGTTCTCAAGGATTGATTCATTAATTCATCTGTTCACTCAGTCAATGAGCACTATAGGCCAAAGCCTTGTGCTAGGCTACATGGAGACACAGGAGGCCAAGACAGGAGCCTGGCTACCTAGGAGCCCCTCTTCAGGGAAAGTTAGAATAATAAGTCAGATTGAGAACCATATATATATACTTTAATGCTTTCCTACTTGCCCCAATGCATATGGATTATTCCTTTTAAATCGTACTCTCCATTTTTTTTTTTTTTTTTCCCCTCAAGATAGAGTCTTGCTCTGTCACCCAGGCTGGAGTGCAGTGGTGTAATCTCAGCTCACTGCAACCTCAACCTCCCAGGTTCAAGCCATTCTCCTGCCTCAGCCTCCCAAGTAGCTGGGATTACAGGCGCCCGCCACCACACCCAGCTAATTTTTGTAGTTTTAGTAGAGATGGGGTTTCACCATGTTGGTCAGGCTGGTCTCAAACTCCTGACCTCAGGTGATCCACCCACCTTAGCCTCCCAAAGGACTGGGATTACAGGTATGAGCCACTGTACCCAGCCCCCAAATTTTATATTAAGAAGTGTTCAGAATTTGAAGCATCAGACTGCCAATGTTCTATAACTGGAAAAACATGTAGAAACATGACACTTTTTTTGAAATTGGCAGGTGCTAACCTGTGTTGTCTGCTAAGATGAAAATGTGGCTTGGAATTGACTATGTAGAAATGTTTATTCTGCTCTGTAGGAATGTTTATGAAAAAATCACTCAGCTCTTTGAACAGAAAGTGTCATCTGAAAAACAAGAGGAACTTCTTGGAAAAAGAATCTGTTTACTGGGAGATGGAAGCCAAGTTTTTCTAAGAATTCTAGCACTGTACCCTGCATAGACATGATCCCTTAAGAGGACAGGGATATTTCTAAACCAAGTGAATGGAATGAAAAGATTGAGAAGACTGGGGCTGTAACAGCTGTCACATATTGATCAGATAGTTTATATAACAATTCTAGTTGGCTAAGTTGGTGTTCAATTAATTAATTCAATGAGAATTTATTGAACACCCATGAAATGTCAACAGACACTTGGAATGCAGAGATAAATAAGGCTAATTTCCCATTTTGGAAGAGAAAGGGTGATATAAGAAGAGGCAAGTGTCTGTATATTATCTATGCAGCTGGAGGATGGAACACAGGAAGCAGTGTCAATGTAACTAGGAGTGTAGACAGAAGGTCAGCCATGGAGAGCCTTAGCAAGCATACTGTGTCTGGACATCAGATGATGGGGGTAACTAAAAATTCCAGTACTCTAAGTGTGGAAACAGAATGATCAGAGTTGCATTTCCCTGCTTTGGCAAAAATCACTGTAGATGGAAAGAAAGGTACAGATGAGACTGATATTAAGAATGTGGAATCCAGAGGACTTAGCAATAGATCTGTTGTCAGGGTTGAGGAGTCGAGAATGAATCCAGGTTTGTAGCTTTAATGTCTGGGTGTCACTGAGAATGGGAGTGCAAAATGGAAGCAGGTTTAAGTCAGAATATGATTTTACTATGTTCAATTTTAGGGACAGTCTAAAATTTGAGGTTAGCCAATAGTTAGTTGGATATATAAACCTTCAGAATTAGAGAGTAGTTTTACTTAGTAGTTTTACTTAGTTTTTCATTCAAGTAAGGGCATCAAGCTGCTGCCTTCTTCTTCTCCTTCTCCTCTTCCTTCTTATCCTTCTCCTTCTCCTCCTTCTCCTCCTCCTCCTTCTCCTTCTCCTTCTGGTTCTCATTCTCGTTCTCGTTCTCGTTCTCATTCTCATTCTTACTCTTATTCTTCCTTTCTCTGACAGGGTTTTGCCATGTTGCCCAGGCTGGTCTTGAAATCCTGAGCTCAAGAAATCCACCTTCCATGGCCTCCCAAAGTGTGAGAATTATGGGCATAAGCCAACATACTCAGCCTGGATCTTGTATGAAGTTGAGCTTATCAATGCAATGTAAGATGTGTGACTATAGCAGACACAGTCAGTGCTCCACTCCACTCCCCTTATATTCCTTGATGTATTTTACTGTTGCTGAGCACACATCTCACCCTACCCTCTAACTGCTCCCCTTGTACTTCTGACTGGTTTGGGTTTTTATAACCCACCTGCCACTCTGCATGGAAGAGTGCCTTTGGGCTACCGGAGCTGCTTTGTCTACATGCCACAGATCCCAGAGTGCCTGGAGTTTACATTCCCCACCTTCCCATCCTCCACTTCACAGCCCAAAGACTAAAGAGTGCCAAGCCCAACTCCCTTTGCCAGGAGCACCCTTGGCACACAATTTGTACTCCAGAGCTCCCCTGTAGGATCAGGCTAAGATTGGGACTTGGCTTGAAATGGCCCCTTGCTTGACTTCTTGCCCTCTCCTATTCTGCTTTCATCCTCCCTTCCTAGTGTCTCCTGGAATCACTTCTTTAATAAATCACTTGTACACGCTTCCTTATCTCAGGGTAGGGTCTGCTTTTGGGGTACCTGCCTAAGGCAATGACAACTCGAGTAACTGAAGGTATTTCTTTCCACATGATCCCTTCTAATACCAAATCATTTTAATTTAAGCTTAGTTTACATATATAGTTTGGTGTTTATTTTATATAATTTTTTATAAAAGTTTAATGATGATATAAAGAAGTTCATGAATAAAAATTCATAGACCTAACCGGAGTCCCATAAGATTGCTCTTTTACCAGTATCTCACAATTTTAAAAGCCTAACCTAAACCATTATAATTATGCAATGTTTTGACTTAAATCTATATTATTAACTTTATTTGTTAATGCATGCTATATGTTAGGCACTATGATAACTGCTTTGCATGTAATTTTTTTTTTCTTTTTTTGAGATGTGGCCTCACTTTTTTGTCTAGGCTGGAGCACAGTGGTGCAATCTCCGCTCACTGCAACCTCTGCCACGCAGATTCAAGTGATTCTCCTGCCTCAGCCTCCCGAGTAGCTGTGATTACAGGTATGCACCACCACACCTGGCTATTTTTTTTTTTTTTTGTATTTTTAGTAAAGACGGGGTTTCACTGTGTTGGCCAGGCTGTCTCAAACTCCTGACCTCAGATGATCTGCCCACCTTGGCCTCCCAAAATGCTGAGATTACAGGCATGTGCCACCATGCCCAATCTTATTTAATCTTCTTAGCAAATCAACGAGATTGATCTTATTATCCCCAATTTACAGATGAAGAAACTAAGGCTCAGGAGGTTAAGTAACTTATCCCAGATTGCAGAGTAGATAGCTGTATGCTGTTTCAACTCAGGATTGATTCCTAAACCCATGCACTTGCTTTCACACTTCAATGCATTGAAATGAAAGAAATAACGAGAAACATTTAAATACTGTCTCTTCCATCTTCAGTAAAATTACATGAAAATGTGTTCTTTTGCAATATTTTTGATTTAATAATCCTATGAAAATTTTTACACAGTGTAAAGCAGTAGAAGTTTCCCATGAATAATCTTTGCCTCAACAGTGGTTTGGAAAGGAGTACTCCCTAGCAGTAATGAGAGAACCCCTTATGAAGAGACTCCTGGATTGTGTGTGTACATGAAGAGACAATTCTTCGAACAATGATCATTCGGGCATTTTAGGCTGTTTAAAACTATAATCAGCTCCCCTGGGACATTTGAATGATGAGACAGTAGAAAACCATAAGTTAAGAAAGACAGTCATTTGAATGACTAGATTCTTTCTGTCTCCAGCTTTCTGAAAGATGGATTAAATAGTGCTTTTGTTTTGGGATTGTTTTAAGAATTGCTAAACATACTGTTTCATAGTTTTTCATCAGTTTCTCTATCATTCCTTGGCCTCAGGAAAGGCTGTTGATAGGACTTAACCAGGCAGAGAAATGGGCACCATACTTGCTCTGGGAGCTGTTTGAAAACTCTCAAAGGAGATGTGGTCAACTCTGCTTTTGTGTGATGACAGATGGGTCATATATTTCTCTAAAAAGTTAGCCATTGGTTGTAGATGCTAAGTGATAGTAACAAAAACTGCAGAAATTTATCAAGAAGAATTTTGTGCAACTTTACAGAATCCATTGCAACTAAATAAAAACAGTGCTGCAGGAAATACAGAAAAAAAAATTTGTGTGCCAATGGAGGATAAGACTAAAGAAAGGAAAAGAAAGTACAGAGACAGTCTGGCCCTGAAAGTCTGATTTAGCTTCTTGCCTGGGAGTTGAGTATATAAATGAAAGAGGCATGCAATCCGATGTGCTGAGAGGAAAAGAATTAAGAACATCTGAGTTTCTGTGAGAGAAGAAATGGCCTTCCAAAATCCGCTCATTTCTTTGGGAAGTAACTGCACAAATGTTTTACCATTCAATAAAAGTTCCCAAGCATGTGCTTGTTTCTGTTGTTTTAAATGTGCTGATTGAAAACTGTACCTGAAATAGCTTTGTAGGCTGGTATCTGATATGTGTCCGTTTTAAATGGAACCAGTCATGAGAGCAGGCTAGCAGTGCGGGTGCTTGATAAAGGGGACACGGATGTGAATCATTTAGAAAAATGATGCATCCAGACTAGCCAGAAAAACAATAGGGTGTTGAGAAGCAGACGAAGGAACTATGGATAGAAAAGGAATGGACAATAGAAAGCTTAAACGCAGGGAGGAAGGAGTCAGAGAGATATGCCAAAAATAGTCAGATGTGTTATCAAAACTTCAATTTCAAATTGTAGCTTTTTAGTTTGAAATCCTCTCTGCCCTTAGCAGACCTCTTTGTCTTTACATATTGGCCCTGTTTTTGACCGATTGCTTCATTCTAAACCTTTAGCCTTCCATTTTCAACACTTTACTTGAAATGATTCAATTCAAGGTAGATGTTGCTTGGGGACAAGCATATCCAAATCCATATGACAGATTTGAAATCATATTTATTTAAATAGACACTCTATTTCCATGAGACTTCTCTGGACACTGGAAAAAAAAAAAGCCCGAGTAACTCTCCTCATTAAAATATCTCTTCCTGTGTGTGCTGAGAATGTCAAATGGCCACTGCATTCTCCTCTAGGGAGTTTATAATCAAGCCCAGGACCCAGTTAGATGAAAAATAAGGGGGGCTTTTTTTAGTCTTAACAAAGTCATATTCTTTCTTCCACCAATCCTTGCCCTCTGTAAAAAATAAAATAAAAATTTTAAGCCTGTTTATAAAAAAATGTTTCCACCTATTAGGCCATAATAAGGAACAGGAGTTTTATTTAGCATAGAGGCAGAATAAAGTCATATTTTCAGTCTGTTCTGCACACATGCATAAGAAACTGTTAGGAGCATAGACTTCTAGACTTTTTTCTGATAATATTTTTTTTCCTGAAATATTAAGGGTTTACCAAAACCTTCCATTATTCAATGTCTAGCATGGTGTCGGATGTTAGAAACCATGCAGTAGAGATGAGATATACACTATCCTAAGTTTGCAGTATACTAGAGAGACACACAAACATGCAAGTCAATGTGGAAGCATTTTGCATAAAATTCAGAGATGCAAATTCAAATGACCCCAGGAGCCACACAGGTAATATAAAGGTGTGAATGTTAGCCTGGGTAAGGTATCTGGGACTAATGGGATGTATGGTGAAACAGAAGACTTAACTTTGAAATTAAAATTAACAAAAAAATTAACAAAGCACTAACCACAAAATGACATCAGGTTTGGCAGATAGGGTCTGCAACTATAAGTTTGCCACATCTGGCACAGATAAATGGAATACTTATGTGATTATACAAATGCACTGAGAAGAAATAAAGAGAGGTATTAAAAATACCAGCAGCTTGGAGATTAAACGAGTGGTCTTTATCAGGGAAGGTTTTCCAGAGAAAAACCATTAGCCATGGTCTAAACTAAGGACCCATTATTGCACTGACGACCCTGAGAATGCAGGAGAGATCTACAGGCTGAATGACGTGTTCTAACTGGTATTTTCCTCTAAATATCCCTCTCAAACTATGACTTTTTCTTAGCTGTGTCTAACAAATTTATTTCGAGACTGGGAAAGTTAAAGAAGTGGAGATGGGGTGAACGGATGATGGGACTGACATCAGAGGGAGGCACATTACCCCCTTTTCCAAACAAGTAGATGCAGGAGCTGGTTCTGGAATACAACAGTCTCGACTCTAAAACCTTGCCCACTGTGCCACTGTGAGTATCAAAATCAGCTGTGCACTGCAGTAGACGTAAATCAGCTAGCTGAGTGCTATTTCTAATTCTCTGATGATGAATCACATACATTTATTTCAGTGTCAGAGAAAAATTTCCCAAGAAGCTCTGTGAGCATGAAGATGTCATTTATTTCAAAGGAAAGAAGTTTCCTGTATTTATCTCCGTGAAGGCATACTATCCTGCAACACGATAATTGGCCATGTTAGATTGATTTTTGAAAAATACACCTTCCTGAGGAAAAATTCTGATTTCCTGGTGCAATTATCTTCTGGATACGATACTTATTTTTCCAGTAAAAGCTTTTCATCAAAAGCTCTTCAGTAGGTAGTTTAAACAAAGGTTTTTAAAACATACTGAAAACAAACAGCATTTGAAAAGTGAGGTAAGAATGGCTTTGTTGAGGATTTAAACTTTTCTTTAAAATAATCTTAGGTGTTGGCAATTATCTGAATACCAGAGGCTAAAATAAATTAGCAAAGACCACCAGAAAGTTAGACAGTGAGTCTGCCAAATAAGAAGCTCAGGATACTAAGGCGTCTCGGAGATGGCATGCTCTAATTCAAGTCTTAAGTTTCTTCTGTGATATCCCAACTGGTGATACAGCTTCTGTTTGAAGTCTTCCAGTATTTAGAGAATTCACTATCTCTTGATGAAACTCATTCCGTTTTTCTTGACTCCTCCAGTCATTCATACATTCTTTCTCAAAGTGAAAAAAAAATACCCCTTACTTCCACTCACCAAGGGACCCACACTAAATTAATTTCAATCTTTTTGTAAATGGATTTTCGTGTATTTAAAGGTAACTATTTTCATACTTTTCATAGAGTCATTAAATCTTAATTCCTTTTCTGTTTTATTTTTCTAGTTCAATGACAGTGTTGCTTGTGTAGAAGATGTGAGGATGTTTTCTGTGGGCAGATGGTTTTTTTTCCTAAACTCGGCCAAGGGCTGGGTGGAGTGGGTATACGTGGTACATATCCATGAAGGTCACCCTCCTGGACTAGGAGTTTGGAAAAAATAAAATTAGTAATAGATCTGATTCCTGTGCTCACAAATTCTACAATCTACAGAAGGGAGCACAATGCACTGCTCAGGGCTACTTCATAAAAGATCACATGAGGATGATGTCATGTAAACTCAGATGGGGTTAATCTGGGAAGATGTCATGAAGGAGGTGGGGGTGCAGTCAGGAGTTGCGACAGTGAGGTGCGTTGTTACAAACTCTGGGTCAGAAATAAGATGTCAAGAGTCACTTTCAAAGTGGTTGGCTTTCTTAGTATTTGCTTATGACAGAGATTGATAAATACAATTAAACTTTGGCCAGGCAAAACTACATTTCACACCCAAGGGTTGTGTACTTATGAACTGTGTGTAATTTATTTGTCACACAGTTCTAAAGGTAGTTGGTATTTTTATTCTGAGTATATACCAACATGGATTTTTATCATAGAGTGAAAAGAAATTTCACCAAATTATTTGCTAACATCTCTGAGTATGTAACCAATACATGTAGAGATGGTAACACAAATATCTTCCATTAACTATGTTTTCCCAAAATAATTTCTTTAGGATAAAATTAAAAACTTGTTTGAGCCTTCATAAATCACTAGGCTTTGCTGAGCATTTTCTTCAACTCTCCATCAATGTTTCCCCTTTGGGCCTGAAACTGAGCATGGAAAATTTCACCTTACCAGACAGGCCTTTTTGGAAACCATACACAGTGGGACGGGGGGTTAAATTTATATTTAACTTCAAAAGATTTTTTCTTCCACAAATGATATAATATGGGGTACTGAGCAATCATTTTTTGGTATAATTGAGCTAGCTTGTTGGTCTGTTCAATTATTTATGAGCCACTTACAGATTTATTTAGGTATTTGAGCATACTCTGACCTCCATCTCTCAGAACTGAACATCCACAGTTTTTCTTGTTTCCTTTTTGGGTGCATAAATAAGAGAATTTCATGTCAGTAAAAAATATTTCCATGTTGCAAAACAATAAGGTGATTATGTATTATGCAAAGTCATTGGAACCCCTAAAACATAAGGAATGAGAAAAATTAACATAGATCTCACATATGCTCCATACTGCTGTGATCTAAAGCTGAATTAAGGAAAATGTGGGGGCAATGTTGGGAGGGCAAGGAATTTGCTTCTCTATTTCCTCATTTAAAGTTTTATGGTTTTAAAAAATGGACAAACTAGGGATTTGAGCATTTGGAAATATTAAATCAAAAGTGCCAAACTTATACTTAATACAAGTACCAGGAATTAAACATTGAGTTACAGAGATGAGGGTACTGATTATTTATTTATTTGGATTTATGTATTTGTTTATTTGTTGCTTTAAGTAATACAGGATAAAGACTAGTAGAATACAGAAATTAAATCTTTTGCAACAGAAAGGGAGAGAAAAGTGAATATAGGTGGAGAAAATTAAGAAGCAATAAAAGCAACTTGGTGAAAGTCTAGAATACTTATTATTAGATACAGGAGGCAGTGGGAAGTAATAACTTTGATTGGTACTGCCTTTTTGTTATAGGTGTCCTGGAATTCTCTGGGAAGGTGCAGACAGAGCAAGGTCATGGAAGTCATAAGTATTTGGAATGAAATGGGGAACAACGCTAGTGGAGCAGTTGCCACTTATAACTGCTAGAAGGTGTGCCCTGAATCTGTCAGCAAGATTTCTGACTGGGTTGAGTTGGATAAACAACAGGGCAAGGAGACCAAACCTAACTTACTTTTACTCTGGGTCTTCATCGGCCTCCGGAGAAAGTGACAATCTCACTTACGTTATTTTTTTATTATGATGTTTTGGTTTTAATTCTGCTGAACTTACTCAATGTAAGTCTTAATATTGTGGTTTTCAGGCCTTGTATGAGATTAGCACATTTTTATGACTATAGTTTTCCCCGAACTGCCTACAACTATCACTGCATCAATTATAATTAGGTAATTAAGGATTTTTGATCACACCACTTACGGGATTTCACTTGTTAGTTTATAGTACAGCTTGATTATTTTAGATAATGTATTCAGTCACCACAGCTTTGTGGTGGCTAACTCCCTCCACACTTCCTTCCCCACGCTCTGCCAATTGTAGGCGCTACTTGAAGAAACTTTAGGATAAAAAAGAGCATGAAACTAACCCCCAAAGTGTCAAAATGGTAGGACGTATCTTGCATGACTTCTAAACAGTAATAATTATTTAAATCAAAAAGGGAGAAATAAAACTCTCTCCACAACAAAAGTCGTGGAAAGAAGGCAGAATTTAGGTTCTTTTCTTCATATTTCAGGAATTTAATATACTAATATGCACTACAAATCATCAAGAAAGAAGGAATACTGTATGCCACATTTCCCAAATTTATTTGAGATAAAAACGAATCTTTGGCAGAACATCTAATAGAGACAACATTGAACATAACATGCTTTGAGAAACGTTGCCCTATATTAGTTGATTAAAGCTTTCACCTCTAGGGAAGGACCTTGTTTCAATATAAAAAATTCAATGCAGAAACTTGACTGTCATATACACGTAAGGTTTGCCAAGTCTGCTAAGCAAGAGATGGGCAGCTCTTCATTACCTCCCCGTCCTACAGCCTGAGGTGGGACTAGACACAGGGAAAGTATAGTGACTCTAGGCTCTGGAGACATATTTCATGTCACCTGCATGGTGCTCCTGACTGTATCTGTCAAACTTGGAAACAACATCATTTGCCTAATTTCATCAAAAGCCAATTCATCAAAGTATCAGTTCACCCAAGAACCAATTTTCTTAATTGACTGATTTCTACACACTCGCTTCTTATAACTATGCATAAACTTGATACTCACATTGAATAAAATGCTTTATAACAGTTTTTGAGCATTTCACAAAAAGCTCCAGTGGCTAGGTTTTTTTTTTTCCCCTGAGACGGAGTCTTACTCTGTCTCCCAGGTTGGAGTGCAGTGTTGTAATCTCGGCTCACTGCAACCTCTGCTCCCTGGGCTCAAGCAATTCTCCTGCCTCAGCCTCCCTAGTAGCTGGGATTACAGGCGTGCACCATGAAGCCCTGCTAATTTTTGTATTTTTAGTAGAGACGGGGTTTCACCATGTTGGCCAGGCTGGTCTCAAACTCCTGACCTCAAGTCATTTGCCCACCTCAACCTCCCAAAGTGCTGGGATTACAGGCATGAGCCTCCGTGCCCAGCTTCAGGTTTTCATAATTGAGTTTAAATATTTAACCTGTTTCTGGCTCAGCCTCCTGCTGCTGTGTCTGGAGGAGGTGAGACAGAATGGAGACTTAGTGCTGGGAAATGAGGCCAGAAGGCTGGGACATAGCCCAGCGTGTGCGGCCGGTCCTGGGGACCATAGGGATGGAGGAGCAGAGAGTCATGGCAGCATCTGAGAGAGAAGTCTGGGTTCCAGAGAGTGGAGGAGGCAAAGTTCAGAGAAAGTCAGAGAGGGGAGAAAAAGTAAAGAGGAGTAAGAGGAAAGAAGAGTTTAGGTCAGGGAGGACAGTCTGAAGTCCCCAGAGTCCCATCCTTCTTCCCACATATCTCTTAGGCTCTGCTAATCCATCCAACATGAATTTCTCTGACCCTTAAACATATTTTATTTAAAACCATAGTAAATTAGTGAATTGGTAATTTGGTGAATAGTCCAGTCAATGAGTCAATTGGCTTTTGGTGACTACGTAGATCCTGAGCCTCCTGGCCTGCAATATTAATTCCAACTGTCAGTATTTTGTTCATGGTTATAGTCCCAGTGCCTTGCATAGGGTCAGACACAGAGGAAAAGCAATAAATATTTCTTAAGTGAATAAAGACAAGAATAATTATATGAAGGTGTGAAGTATCCAGAGTTGACTAGTCTCCAGATGACATGCCATTTGGCATTCCCTATGCCGAGACCTACTATGGGTGATTGAAAAAACAGATTCGATAACTACTCATTTAGTGGCCTTAAGAAAGCAATGTGAGGCTGGGCGCGGTGGCTCACACCTGTAATCGCAGCACGTTGGGAGGTGAGGCGGGCGGATCATGAGGTCAGGAGATCGAGACCATCCAGGCCAACACAGTTAAACCCCATCTCTACTAAAAATACAAAAAATTAGTGGGTGTGGTGATGTGTACCTATAGTCCCAGCTACTTGGGAGGCTGAGGCAGGAGAATTGCTTGAACCCGAGAAGTGGAGGTTGCAGTGAGCCGAGATTGTGCCACTGCACTCCAGCCTGGCAACAGAGCAAGACTTCATCTGAAAAAGAAAAAAATGAAAAAGAAGGCAATGTATAATACAAAATAGAAATGTGGAAGGTTGATGAAATTTAATTACCATTTTAGGAGAGAAAGTGCATGTTTGGCAGTCTTTCAAATTATCTCTGAAATCAAATTAGTTTCTTCCTTTCTTCATCTTGCACTTTTATTTTATATTGTGTTGTTGGTTTTTTGTTTGTTTTTTCGAGATAGGGCCTTGCTTTGTCACTCGGGCTGGAGTGCAGAAGTATGATCATAACTTACTGCAGCCTCGACATCCCGGGTTCAAGCAATCCTCCCACTCCAGCCTTTTCAGTAGCTGGGACTACATGCGCACATCACCAATCCTGGCTAGTAATTTTTTTTTTTTTTTTTTTTTTTTGATAGAGACAGGGTTTTGCTATGTTGCCCAGGCTGGTCTCCAACACCTGGGCTCAAGCAGTCCGCGTGCTTCACATGAGCCACAGCACCTGGCCTATTTTATATTGTTAATAGAATTCTTTACAATTCATTGATAACCAGCTGCTGTGACTCCTCTCATTTAATAGCGCTTTGTTCTTTGTGGGGAATTTGAGTTTTTTTAGAATCACTTCTTTCAGCCGTTCTCTCAATTCAGTTCAAACAGGATGCCCCACACTATTCTGGTAAGGAACTCAGCTCTGTAATAATTAAATACGACTCACATCCAAATTTTATACTTCAATTTGATTTCATCTCAGTGGCTTATACTCATTTAATTTTATGTTTTCAGTGATTATTATTACTTGCTTTTCAATAATGCAAAATTCTTTCATGAAAGAAATGGGATCTTTATGTATCACCAAATATGTTGTGTTACAAAATAGCTTTATAATGAATACTTTCACCAAACTGCATATAACATGCAGTAGTGCAGACTGATTCATGTATAGGAACTATTTCTGAATCAAATAATTTTTTAAAACCAACCTTTTTATTGCAAATTTCAAATATTCACAAAAATGAAGAGATTACTATAAAGCCTACATGTCCTCATCACCCAGCTTCAGCAGTTACTCAGAGCCAGTTGTGTTTTCTCTGTATCTGCTCAGTCCCACTGGATTATTTAAACCAAACCCTAGACATCATATCATTTTATCCTGGAATATTTCAGAATTATGTCTTAAGAGTAAGTAAGAGTACTTTCAAAAAGTATAACCATAGTAGCATTATCAACTCTAAAAAAATTTGTTAATATCCACTTTTTACTTTTCCCTGATTATGTCATACTTTTTAAAAAAGTGTATTCAAATTAGCATCTACATGAGGTTGAATAGGCTTGAATTTTCAGATTTCATTTCTGCTTGGTTAGTCCATTCTAGTTGAAATATTTAAATGTTAAATATTTAATGGGCTTATTTTCTAGGCTTATAAAACATGAAAGATTATCCAGCCTGACAGGGGTTTAGAAGTCTTTTGTTGTTGCTGTTATTACTGTGATATTTATAATCGCATTAGTAATTGTTGTTGTAGTTTGCTTTTAGTAATGTGGTACAGTTATGCTATTAGAATTAATCTTTTGGGTTGCTCCAATTATTCCCACACCTTAATTCAGAATCAGTTTTGTTATGTTTTTATAGTACAGTATAATTGAATACAACTGAAGCACCTATACAACAGTTAGAAACATATTTATCTACAAGGAGGACTATTTATATCAGTGGCTCTGGGGCAAGCTTTTCAGATCTTAATTACACCCAAGGGAAATAACTGCACTCAGCAATATATTAAACTTTTGATGCCTCTGAAGTTCATTACCATACAATAACCACATTATCTCTCAAACCTTGTTTTAAAATTTTTGCATTCCAAAGCCTCTTTATTGGCTGCATTACTTGGTAGTAACAGAAACGAAAAGGAGCTGCTATATTGTAAAGCTGGTTTCTTGTGTGGGTGGAGTACTGAAACTTACGTGTGTGGGATATTTCATGTTTCCTTCAACTCAAAGGATGATTATATTTTTAATCTAGATTTTGTTCATGAAAAATAGGCTTGCAAAAAGTATCTGCAGCCAAATAGAGATCAGTAATTAACCTCTCTCTCCACAAAACTCTCTAATTTTCTGTACTATGCAAGCAATAAATATTCATTATAGAACAATTAGAAAGTGCAAATAAGCACAAAGAAAAAAGAGATGACAACTGTTAACCTTCAGTTTTCACTTTCTTCTAAACTATTGTATAATATAATACATGTATCACATATATCTTTATATTAATTTATAATAATTCAAATTCTACAAACTACTAATATACTTTATTCAGTCAACAATATATTATGAACATCTTTGCATGTTAATTAATATGCTGCTACACAATCATTTTTTGTTGCTGTTCCACTGTTAGACTGACACGATGTACACATTTATACTGTCTCTAATTTTTTATCTTATAACCTGTGTGAGAAACATTATTATACATTAAGACTTGTCCAATTAATTTTTTATGATAAATTACTAAAAGGCGAATTGCTAAAAGTTGGCAATTTTAAAGTTTTTGAATCACAATGGAAAATTAGGTTCCACAAGAATTCTACCAAAATATTCCTCTAGGCTTTCTCGAGTCTAAAGGGTACTGTTTCCTCACAGGTTCAGCGACCCTGAGTAGTATTATTTTTAATCTTTTTCTATCAAATAACAAAAATTTCATCTTGTCGTGTTAATATACATTTGCTGTATTATGAGAGAGTAATTTTTGGTACATTTATTGGATATTTGTATTTTTCCACAGTGCGCTGACACTTTGTATTTTTAGACTTGTTTTATTCTGTAGCATATGTCTTTTAAAAATTAATTTGAAAAAATATTTTTACATATAATGAGTTAATTCTTTAAATGCAATATATTTTGTAAATGTTATCCTACTTCTTGCTTTAACTTTGTGGAGTTTGTCGCTGTTATTATACAGAAGTTCTTTAAGAGGAAAATTTTACCAATTTTTTTCAACAGAATAAAGGGAACAGTTGTTTCTAATATAGAATTAATTGTTTCTGGAATTTCTACTCTCTTCAACTGATCTGTTTTTTCCATCCCTAGTACTTTAAACATATGTTTTATTCTCTGGTAAGAAAGACCTCCTAATGCCTACTGTGTCTTTGCTTTTTTTGTTTTGTTTTAAAAATATTTTTATTACTTAGCAAATTTAATTTTCCCAAACATTTATTTTTAAGTATAATTTAGAATCATTTTGTTGATTGAAATTGGAACAGCAATTGAGGTAATTTAATAGCTGAGTTTGGGGACAATCAGCATCTTTATAATATTAAGCCTTCTAGTGAGGAAACATGTTATGTTTCTCCATGTATTAAAGTTCCAGGGAAACAGAATCAATAAGATATAGATATAGATCATAGATTATATCTATATCTATATATGTGTGTATATACATCTTTTATATGTATCTTTATATAATATATAT
>NW_012110230.1:336590-350233 GCF_000951045.1 Mandrillus leucophaeus
TTCCATTCTCTCCATGATTATGAGAGAATCATTGTGAGAGAATCGTTATTATGAGTAGATCTGGATGATCTACTGTCTAATGACCAGAAAATAGTTGCTTCACACATTTTTCCAGGTTTTTCTTTGTGGCAGGAAAATAAATTGGATAGAAGCTCTTCATCATGATCAATTACATATATATATATATATTTTACATATTCTTTTATATATATGTATATATAAAAGATACTTATAAGAAGGTATTGGTCCACATGATTATGAAGGCTAAGAATGCCCTTAATCTGCCATTTGCAAGCTGGAGACTTAGGAAGGCCAGTGCTGTAGATTCCATTTCCATCGGAAGCACTGAGAACCAGGAATGCCTAGGAGGGGGGAGGCAGAGGAAGTGAATTTAATTTCCCTCTGCCCTTTTGTTCTATACAAGACCTCAATGGATTGTATCATGCCCATCTGTATTAGGGAGTGCCATCTGCTCTACTCAGTCTACTAATTCAAATGCTAATCTCTTTCAGAAACACCCTCACAGACACACCCAGCAACAATGCTTAATCAGATATCTGGGCATCCCAAGACCCAGCCAAGTTGACACATAAAATTAATTATCATACTCCAGATATTCAAGTTTGTCCTTATGACTCTCAGGAGTGTTGAGGAGTTTTATGTACATGAGTTGTATTTATATCCCTTAATAAATATTTCTGGAGCACTTGGTCTATGCCAGGCACTGTTCTAGTGCTGAGGATACAATGAACTAGACAAGCAGGCTGATGTTCTGGTGTGAGGAAATAGAAAGTAAACATACGGACAAATTAATATACTTGTTAAAACTCCGTAGTGGGAAGTATTAAGAAGACAACAAAACAGGGTAGTGAGATAGAGTGCAACTGGGACGTGGGGTCAGGAAACTCCTTTAGCAGGTGGTCAGGGAGTCCCCTCTAAAGAGATGGCGTTTGAGAAAAGAATGTTGCTAAAGATCCAGTTAGCTGAGGACATTTCAGGAGAGTGGCAAGCAAATGTAAAGCACAGATTTGATTGAGTTTACGGTGTCTGGGTCAGCAAGCAGGCTGGCACGGTGCAGCAGATTGAGCAAGGAAACAGTGTAATAAGTAATTGATATCTGAGGCAGGCAGTATCCAGATCACGGTTGCATTTTTAACCCGGGAAAAGGAGTTTTGCTTTACCACCTTGTTGCATCAGGTAGTCACTGAAGTGAGTTCTAAGCAGGGGAGCGATGTTACCAGATTTATGTTTTAAAAAGGTTATCCTGGCTGCAGTGTTGGAGATGCACTGTAGTGTGAGACGGGTGGATGCGAGGATGCTTGTTAGAAGGCTGTTGCAATACTCAGAGTGGAGAACCAAGGTGAAGATAAAAACAGTAGCAACAATGAGCAAGAGCAGTTTATTAGGTAACCTGAGTGCTTAATTAATCAGAGCAAAACCAAGATTGTGACTTCCCAAGAGGTTGCCTTCAAAGCAGTCACTGATGCCTTTCGGGGCAAGAGATAGGACCCAGGAGGCAGGCTTAAAACGTTTTGGTAAGGTAATGCTAAATTGTGCATCAATTCCAGACAGTTATTTTGAGAGTACCATAGTGCCCCACTGTCTTCGGAATATATGTTCCAAGACCCTCAGTGGATGCCTGAAACCACAGATAGTACTGAACCCTATATACGCTATAGGGTTTATTTGCTTTTTTCACCTGATAGCCTACACTACTATTAAGTGACTAACAAGCAGTGTATTAGTTTGTTTCACCCTGCTGATAAAGACATACCTGAAACTGGAACAAAAAGAGGTTTAATTGGACTTACAGTTCCACATGGCTGGGAAGGCCTCTGAATCATGGTAGGAGGTGAAAGGCACTTCTTACATGGTGGCAGCAAGAGAAAATGAGAAAGAAGCAAAAGCAGAAACCCCTGATAAACCCATCAGATCTTGTGAGACTTATTTATTCACTATCACGAGAATAGCAGGGGAAAGACCAGCCCCCATGATTGGATTACCTCCTTCTGAGTCCCTCCCACTAAACATGGGAATTCTGGGAAATACAATTCAAGTTGAGATTTGGGTGGGGGCACAGCCAAACCATATCAAGTGGGTGGTGTATACAGTGTGGACATATTGAACAAATGGAGGATTCACTTACTGGGCAGGATGGACCATGACGGCTTGAGATTTCATCACACTACCTAGAACAGTGCACAACTAAAAACTTATGAATTGTTTATTTCTAGAGTCTTCTATTTGATATTTTTAGATTGTGATTGACAATAAGTATCTGAAGCTGGGAATAAGAGAGACTACTGCATTTTGTTCCATTTTGAGTTGAGATACTTATTTTTTTTAAATCTTGCTGTGAATTTTTCAATATCTTTTTTATTGGAGACAGAGTCTCACTCTGTCAACCAGGCTGGGGTGCAGTGGTGGGATCTCGGCTCACTGCAATCTCTGCCTCCTGGGTTCAAGAGATGTTCCTGCCTCAGCCTCCTGAGTAGCTGGGATTGCAGGCATGCATTCACCATACCCAGCTAATTTTTGTATTTTTAGTAGAGACAGGGTTTTGTCATGTTGGCAAGGCTGGTCTCAAACTCCTGGCGTCAAGTGACCTGCCAGCCTTGGTCTCCCCAAAGTGCTGGGATTACAGGCATGAGCCACCATACCTGGCCGATTTTTCAATATCATTTTTGTTGTTGTTTAAAGACAGGGTCTCACTTTGTCATTCAGATTGGAGTGCAGTGACAATCCTAAGTCACTGTAGCCTCGAATTCCTGGGCTCAAGGGATTCTCCCCAATCAGCCTCCTGAGTAGCCTTCTGAGTAGCTATAGGGTTAGGTCACGACACCCAGGTAATTGTTTTGTTTTGTTGTCTGTAGAGACAAGTCTTACTAGGTTGCCCAGGCTGCTCTTGAACTCCTGGCCTCAAGTAACCCTCCTGCCTCAGCCTCCCAAATGCTGGTATTACAGGCCACCTTGCCCAGCTGATATCTATTATCTATTCATGACTAGTAATGTAAATTATAAAGTTTCATTTTGATGAAGAATAAGCTTCATCTAAGCTCCCTGGTCCACACATATCAGATGAGAAAACAACAACCACCCTATAAATCAGAAATACAAAGAATGCAGGAGTATTCACCAGTGACAATTTTAGAACCTGCAGACACTATGCCTTAACTGGGGATTTAAAAAAAATGCATGTACTACTGATATAATGCATATAAAGGATTAGATAGTGGTACAATTTATCTATTTAGAAAAATACTTTCTATCTCATACTTGTAGAGAACCCCAAATTTCCATAATTAACTTTCATTCTTCATTGCTTATCATTGTTAATAACTTGTATTGCTTATTACTTCATAGTTAACCAATGTATTTAGTGCAAATTTATTTAGTCTTTCTTTGTTATACTGTGAGCTCATATGTTATTACTTTCATTTCATAGATAAGAAAAAATTCAAACACGTGAAATTATTTGCCCATTAAAAATCTCTCAGTTGGAGAGTGGTTGACAGAGTATTAAAACTCTGGCCCTCTCTCTCCAGGACCAAATTATTTTTCTACCAGTCTACTGTCTAAAGATGTTGGTATAATTTTATGTTATATCAGAAAATAACTCATTAATATTCATGGTTATTTGTTTAAAATTCACTTTCATAATCTAGAGAAAGCAAAATCCTGAAGGGATGAGGCAAGTTTTAAAGGGGGTGGGACATGCAGGGATTCTGAGGGTGAGAAGGTTGGTGATATTTGGCATTTGTCAGTCTTGTACACCCCTGGGATTCATTTGAGACTGCTAAGTCCAAGACTCTCACCAGAGAAACAGCTCACTGCTTTGAGGCACCTTGTGAACCTGCTCAGGCTTCCTGGCATAGATGGGGCAAGAAGGAAGGGGTAAGCAGGCGTTGCATTGAGTTAAACTCTGGTCTATTTCATTCAAGCTCCTCAAATGCTGAATTTATGTTTTTGTCCTAGTAGTACAAAATACTTTTTAGATATCCTTTGATTATCTCACTAGCTTTGGAAAAAAAAGAATATTTATCCTTGGTGGAAATCTGCCTTATTCCTAATAACACTATTGGTTATCTCTGACTGTTTTTGTCATTTTTGTTGTCCATCAGTATGAAAGTTCATATGGACAACTGTGAGTGTAGTAGGCCCTGAGATAAGTTTATTCTCCAAATGCTATTGTCTGGATGTCTGTCCCCTCCAAATCTCATGTTGAAATGTGACCTCCAGTGTTGGAGATAGGGCCTTGAGGGAGGTGTTTTGGTCATGGGGGTGGATCCCTCATGAATAGCTTGATGTCTTTCCCATGGTAATGAGTAGTAACGAGTTCACACAAAAAATATGGTTGTTTAAAGGAGCCCAGCACCCGCCAACCCCCGCCTTTCTCTTTTGCTCCCTCTCTTGCTATGTGATACTCTGGCTCCCCCTGTGCCTTTTGCCAAAATTGCAAGCTTCCTGAGGCCTCACCAGAAGCAGATGCTGATGCTATGCTTCTTGTACAGCTTGCAGAACCATGAGCCAAACAAACCTCTTTTCTATATAAATTTCTCAGCCTCAAGTAGTCCTTTATAACAATGCAAATAACAATGCAAAACAAATATGCCAAACTACCCCAGGAACTGAGAGGTATTCACAAGTTTTCTTCTCAGACTGGCATTCCTTGGATAAATCTTGTCCTGAGTTCCTCCTCAAATTCTATTTGTTTTTTGTCTGTCTTGCCTTGCATTTTGTTCATGAGAGTCTAATTCTAAGAGAGATTTCCTTTCCACACTCCTTGTTGCGATTTTATAATTTTGCAAGGGTCTGGGACATGAGCACTTGTAACATTTTGGATCAACTTTTCCCATTTTCTTATGGGTTTGTCTCAATTTGAACTTAAGTCCACTCCCTCTCTGTGCTAGACTTCTGCATCTTCCATGCACTTACACTATAATCCAAATTTGTGTCCTTCTTTTTCTAAATGTCATAATTTTCCCAAGGGTAGTTTAGAATTGCAGGGGCTACTATGGGAAACTTTTGTTATGACCAAGATTATTTATTTGAAAGGTGCCTTAGCACAAAAAAAGAAACACAATTTCAAATATCCAGTGTTCTGCATTTTTTCACTGGTATAAGGAGGCATCCAAAAGAAATTCAGATTTCAAAACTGTGGCCTTAAGATAAGAAAATATAAAACACCTAAAACTATCTCTTTTTTAGATCCCTTTAATTCAAAATTCAGACCTAACAGCATTTTTTGTACAATTATCAAACTATTCCTCTGACCCTAGTCTTCCCTCCTCTGTTTTCCCCTGCCTTCATCTCTCCCTTTGACCAGTTCCCCATGCCTCCTCGATCACCCCAAATCCCAAGACTCCGTTACCTCTTAGAGTTAAACATCCCTCAGAACAGAGAAAACACTTCTTAGAGCTGATTTTAAGTCCTGTTCTTGCTCAGAGCTCAAAGTCATGTGAAAGATTTTCCATGGTCCAGACAAGATAGACCACAATTTTCAGAAGAATATGGAATAGTTTTAGGAAGTTATAAGCCAGAGCTCCCAGATTTATACCAATTGGTTCATATGTTAGTGAAAACCTCAGATGTTAAAAATTGTATGAAAAAAGGCAGGATGGGGAACCCCAAGAGTTACTTAAAAGATTTTAAATTGAAGAGGAAACCAGAGGGGTTTGGTAAAGCTGTAGATGTTGGCTAAGGTCTTTTAGAAGCTGTCCTCAGAGTCTGTTCTATGAAAGCAGATTACACTCCAATCCAGTCCTGTGAGTAAAGAAAGGATGCATCCATGGAAGGCTTCAGGGATTGGTTCTTTAACATAGTTAGAAAGCACTGAGAAGCAGATTGTGAAACAAATGTGACTCCAGCTCTTGCCTTACTTTTTGCAAATGGTATTAGCCCTAAATAGAGGATTCAATAGTAAGCATTAACTCTGATGGGAAGTAGCCTCTTTGTCAGAACTCTAAAATCTCACTGAACTTTTGAAAGAGCCTTAGAACTCAGAATAAACAAATGAACTTACACATTGTTTTAGTCAGGGTTCTCCAGAGAAACAGAACCAGTAATAAAGTGTATACACTTATTTAGTATGAGGAATTGGCTCACACGATTATGGAAGCTGAGAAGTCCATGATCTGCCGTTGGGACTAGAGACCCAGGAGAGCAAGTGGTGTAATTCTAGTCTGAGGGCACGAAAAGAGGAGATGAGATATTCCAGCTCAAGAGGACAGATAGGAAGCAAAAAGGGGTGAACTATTCCTTTCTTTGCCTTTTGTTTATCCAGGTCCTCAATATATTGGATGAAGACCACCTATTCAATGGGTTGGATGATGCTCATCTGCACTGAGGAGGACAATCTACTTTACGGAGTTCACCAATTCAATTGCTGACACTGTTCAAAACACCCTCACAGACACATCTGGGAGTATATTTAATCTAATGCTCCCTAAACTCTATTCAAAACACCCTCACAGACGCACCTGGGAATACGTTTAATCTAATGCTCCCTAAAGACTCTAATGCTCCCTAATGCTCCAACAGTCAAGTTGACAACATAAAATTAACCATCACACACACACACACATATCGAGCTTGTCCAGCCTGTCACCCATGGGCTGCATGCAACCTAGGATGGCTTTGAATGTGGCCCAACACAAATTTGTAAACTTTCTTAAAACATTATGAGATTTCTTTTTGATTTTTTTTTTTTTTTTTTTTTGCTCATCAGCTATTATTAATGTTAGTGTATTTTATGTGTAGCCCAAGACAATTCTTCTTCCAGTGTGACCCAGGGAGGTCAAAAGATTGGACAACCCTGATCTACATGTTGCCACTCTAGTTATTAAACCCTGGGAGAAGGTCTCTTAGTAAAGATACTTTTAGATACAATACACAGAAAAGACCTAGGGAAAATAATTACCCTGCATTAGCAAATAAACTAAAGGAAACAATGAAACAAGTACTCAGTGAACATGCTCAGAGGAGGAAAAATCAAACAACCAATTTCCCATTTTGTCCTTGAATTCATAAGAAGAAATTTATCTATTAAAAGATAAATTTGGTAATTTTTAAACTGATATAGGTGCTATGATAGATTTATCAATCTTAAATTCTAGCAGTGTTACAGAACCTCTGTAGGAGTCAACAAACTACTCAAGTGATGGATACCTCTAAGAAGCCTCATATATTTTCTATGTCCCAGCCTTCAATTGTCACCCTGGAACTTTTACTCAAGGACTATTCTTTCCTCCTTTGCAATACCATATCCACTAACTGGACAGGGAGGGATTTACTGTCCAAATGGAACCACCAGATCAAATGCTTCCCTTCCTTGTAGCTCTGGTGGGCTCCCTCATTAGTAATGAGATCATAGCTGATTGAGAGAATTGATTTATCAGCACCCTTACGTCTAAATCAAAACTAAAGATCTCAAGAAAGTACTGGCTTTTGGGGGGCCAAAAAGTTCTCCTGGGATAGGCAGGATTATTGAGGCCAAACACACACCAAGGGTCAGATTGAGTCGTTGAAATTTCTACCCCAACTTGCACAAGACTAAGCAGACTAAAAGCAATGGTTGAAATCCAAAGGTTGAAAGTCTAATAGATAAGGGTGTATCATATTTTACACAGCCCTTGTTACAGTCTTATATTCCCAACTAAAATCAACCAAACCAAACCAACCAAACAAACAAACAAAAACTCGCTAGGTATGGATATAGGCTTTTTTTTTTTTTTTTCTGGGACCTCAGAACTGTAAACAGAAAAGTCATTCCCCACTTCCCTGTAGTGCTAAACCCCAATATTATTTTATCTCTGGTGCCTCTTGAGATAGCATATTTTACAGTTGTAGATTTATGTTCTAGAATTTCTTTAGTGTTCCTTTAGAATCTAAAGTTTAAATCAAAACAGTCAATATTTATCCTTCTCCTGGGAAAATCAACACTATTCCTGGACTATTATGCCCTAAGGATTTGCTGAGGCACTATCCTATTTTTCACAGTCCATCAGCCAGAACCTCAAAGATATTCAAGTTTCTTTTGATTCTAATCTTATCCAAAATGTGAATGACCTTTGTTGTGTTCTAAAGAGGAAGTAAGCTCTAAGATTGATTCTATTGATTCCATCTAACAATAATACCGTTTTAGTTCAGAACAGATATGAGGTTTCCAAAGAAAGATACAATTTTGTCAAAGTAAGAGTCATTATCTAGGACATGATTTTTCACAAGAAGTTGAATTCCTGACTTCTGACAGAGTACAAATAGTTTGAAACTTTGCTAAGCCAGAGACTAAGAGATGGTTAAGTGTATTTCTGGGTCTCACTGGCTACTCAAGGCAGCAGTTTCACTTTTCTGAAATCATCGCCCCACTATGATGTAAGTAAGTTCTTGCTAATGGAACCTCTTCACTGGGAACCTAAACATGAATAGGGCTTTTGTAACTTAAAATTAGTCCTCCTTTTACCACTCACTCGGGGTTTGACCTAGACCTAGTTATTATAAGGCTTTCTGTCTACTTCTATGTGAAAGATATCGATAATTCCTTGGACTTCTGATTCCATTTTGTGAGAATTATCAGAGATCAATGAATGGTCTCTCTCTTGACCCAGTAGCAAACACCTACTCACCTTGTCTAAGTGCAATAGCAGGAACAGCTGCACTAGTGGGGGCTTCCACCAGCTTGACATTAGGCTCTTTAAATCTAATAGTTCTTCATGGTGTACAGGTTTTGTTGCTCACAGCAAATGCACAGTATTACTTAGCAAGGAGGCTTGCCTCCTATGTAATCGTATTATTTTCTTGTTCACATATTTTCATCTATCATTGCAATACTTTGAATTCTGAAATTATTTTTTTCATAACCTGAAAAGGGAGAAAATCTTGACCATGTAACCTCTAGTTGTATGTTCAAAATTGATTTATTATAAATGACTTGGGAAATCTATACTTAATCTTCTTTGTTGGTATGCCATATCTGTGTTCTGAAATAGGAAAATATCAGACAGAATATGCTGTAACAGGTCTTACTTCGCTCCTGGATTATGACTTCTTGCCAGTGGCAAAATCTGCCTAGATGGTGGAACTTGTACGCACAAGAATTTGCCATTAGCTAGAGATTAAAGGGTTAATAAACACACAGCTAACAGATCTCTTTTGGGAGGGTCCATGATTTTGGAATGCTTTGGAAACAAAAGGTGTAGACACCCGAATTAAGAGTATTCAGCAAATTAAATCACTTTAGAGTGCTATAATGCTTCCTAATGAGATGCCAATTACAAAAGTGGGTGCTTATACAAAAGAAGCTAGTGTGAAGGCTAAGAAAATATAAAATGTCTAGGATGATCATTACGCTAGGCCAGTAGCCCTCACTGAGATCCTACCCAAATCCTTGAAGAGGTTCAAGGAGGCCATTATAGAACATCTGCAACCAACTCTAGTCAGGAATGGGTACTGGGAGAAATATGGGTTCAAAATGGATGTAAATCAGTCCCCTTCTTTGCTCTTTTGCAGGTTTAAAGCTACCTTTATCTATGCTAGTTAAAAGTCACTATTCTTAATGTTGTTTCTTCTATCCTTAACTACTCCTTGATATGAGCCCAATAAGTTGCTACAATGTGCTAGTGAACTGGTTAAGCATACAACTAAACTGAGTATTGGGGTTGTATATGTTTTCATTTGAGAAGCTATTACATCCCTAGAGCTGCCATAACATATTACCACCAACTAGTTGGCTTAAAGTGACAGAAAGTTATTCATTAATGACTCTGAAGGCTAGAAGTCTGAAATCAAGGAGTTGGCAAGGTTGGTTCCTTCTGGAGACTCTTAGGAGGCATCTGTTCCCTGTCTTTAGCTTCCAGTGGTTGCTGGCAGTCCTTGGTATTCCTTGACTTGCAGCTGTATCACTGTAATAACTGCCTGTATGTCTCTGTCCAGATCTGTCCCTCTCCTTGTAGAGATATCAGTCATTGGATTAAGGATCACCCTAATCTAGTTTAGCTTCATCTTAACTTGATTATATCTTCAAAGACCCTATTACCAAGAAAATTCACATTCCCAGGTTCCAGGTGCACATGAATTCTGAGGGGCCAATATTCAACCAAGAACAGAGAGCCACACAGCTTCCCTTGCTTCCAGTCCTTGTCATAATCAGTTGGTTTTCTGGACAGATGGCTTCAAGTACTTTGTGACTTTTTAGATGAAAAACATCACAAGAGCCCAGGTACCCAGAAACCCACAACTCTCTATTATGCCATACCTAGAATAGGAGGTTTCTATCTCCCCTAAAAAATAATTAGTGACATTTTGTGGGAGCTAGCTTTTGTAACTAGACCTTTACAGAAATAGAACTTGAAAGAGGGCTAGGGAACAGATGGTGTATATTTGGAGTATGTCTCACTTTCACAGATCTTACAAGTAAGACACATGATTTGCTTTTAAACTACCTAATGATGTCCATCCTACAAATTTCATTGCTTGACACCAAACTTTTCTTGATAAGTGTTGTCAAAATATTACAGCACTGTTTGTTAATTCAATAAATGTTTTTTGGCCACAGTGAATCATTGAGTGGCTCCCAATGACTGGCTTTGAATTAGTAGCACAACAGCCTACTAGCTACTGTTGTTCTATTCCTAAATAGGAACAAATTATCTTGGTAAATGGACACCTTCTTTCAGTATACTTCTTAACATCACCTGGGGTCTGCTTTGGCCTACGTATTTTTCCTTTAGGAAAAATAGATAATTAGAAAACATGATTCAAGGAAAAAATATAGACCTTGAGGTAAGAACCCAAATTGTAACCTTTCAAGGGGAATTCTGGCTTGCTTTCTATCTCTTTGGCTTCTTCACTTCATGCTTTACCAAAGGCCCAGAAAGTGGGAAAGAGCCCTACATGCTGCGATTAGGGGAATAACAGATGACTTGGATTAAACAGTGTCTCCTCATCTGAGAGGTTCATGAAATTGGCAGGTGGTAGGACAAAATAGAGCCACCTTAGATATAATATTGGTGTCTCAAGAGGGATCATGTGCAGCTGTAAGAGAGGAATATCATACTTATATCTCTACATATTAATGTTACTAAAAAGAGCTGAGATACCACAAAGAAAACAGAAAATTAGGTAATTTGGTTAATAACCTCGTATCAGGTTCTGTGGGCCATTCACACTGGGGATGGGATCTTTTCTATTGATTTAATGGTGAAACTCTTAGCTCCTGCCTGGGAAGTGGAATGTAAACACTGATAATAACATTTCTTTTAGCAGGTTGTGACAATTAGTTGTGTGAGCTTCAAAGTCTTAAATGCTGTTGTATAGTCTCTATTTTATGAAATGATCCAACAAATAATCATCAGCAAAAAGAATAAGAAAGTCCGACATTTATGGAGGTTGGAACAATCAATCACTTGTGTTATGGGTTGAGTTGTGTCACCCCAAAAAGAGGATGTTAGAATCCTAACTCCAAGTACTTCAAAATGTAATCTTATTTGAAGATATGGTCTCTATAGAGCCAATCAGTTAAAATGAGGGGCTACCTGGGTGGATCATAATCCAGTATGACTGGCATGCTTATAAAAATTTGGACATTGAGACAGACATGCACACAGGGAGAACTCTATGTAAAGAGGAAGGCAGAGACTGGAGTGATGATTCTACAAGCTAAGGAATGTGAAAGATTGCCAGCAAACCACCAGAAACTAGGGAAGAGGCATGGAACAGATTTTTCCTCACGGCTCTCAGAAGAAATCAATCCTACCAGCATAGATCTTGGACTTTTAGCCTCTAGGACTGTGAGACAATAAGTTTCTGTTGTTTAAGTCACCCAATATTGTATACTGAGCCCTAGCAAATTTATGCAACTGGAAACTTGATACATGATTTTGACACTTCTAGTAGCAGAGAAGATCTGGACTGATCACACACTAAGATATTAATTGTCTATCCCTCAGCTCAGGCTGAAGATACTTGTATCCTATAATTACAATTACTTATCCCTATACAGCTTATTGTCTACAATAATGTAACTTTACTATTTCATTGTCTTCATTAGTATAAATGCACTATTTCAGGAAACTCTTGCCTAGAAGAATGAAAGTTGGAAATAACTTTATTGTTACTGTTATTATTGTTTCTGTATTCCAGAAAGTTCTTCAAAGAACCATTAACTTTTCAACAGAAAGCATCCACCAAGGATAGTCTATGCCCTAAGACTCTTTGAACTCATGTCTTCAAAGTCCTTGTCTTGCTGAATGAAATATTCTAACCCTATCACTAATCCTAAACTATTACATCATGCTCTTATCAAATCTTAAGCTCCCACCCATATTGAAAGACACACCTTAAGCCAGGCTTCAATTCCTGATAAAATCTGACCTTGTATCTCCCTGTTTGAGATACTACCAAAGCTCTGTACTTGCTCTCCCTTATAAAGATTAGCAATAAACTCACTCTGCCTTATCAACAAGATATGTTATTGGTATTTAGGAGCCATCATTCTAAAGAATGAGGCAGATTTTTAAGTGACTAGCACAAGTAGTGATTCTGAGACAGAGAAGTGATGGAAGTAGAGTGACAAAGGATGAGTTTGAGTCATTTGAGCACCCTTGCCAAAATAGATGGGACCAAAAGAAACCAAAGTATCTAAGAGGTAGTGGTAGTTGGAGGAGGGGAGCGATGATGAATATCAGTTATATGAACAATAAACCTTTGATCTTGATTGCAATACTAATTACTTATATTGAAATTTTAAATCCATGTAAGTATCTTGTAGACTTGCTACTCAAAGTGTAGTCTTGTAGTTGAGCAGCATCAGAACCCCTTGAGAGCCTGTTAGAAATTCAGCAACTCAGGCCACCCTCAAGACTACTGAGTCAGAATCAGCATTTTACCAAGACTCCCAGGGTGACTCACATGCACAGTAAAGTTTGAGAAGTACTAGACCCCAACAGATCTCAAATGGAGCCGAAGAGTTTTGTATAGATACTCAGGTTTTCCTGAGGCATGCTGTGTTAGAATTTTTGTGTGGAAAGTCCTAGAAAATGAGGACAAGTTTTGGTCATTCTAGGAAATTGAAGCAAGTAAATGAACATATTATAGGTGGGATCTGTCATTGCTAGATGGAGGCAGCATATTAGAGTAGAACAAAATCAGAGGACTCAGAGTTCAAGTTCAGTTTTGGCCTTGAGTTACTTCTTACTTGAATTTTGAGCTTCAGTTTCATCTCAGTATAAGAGAATAACAGCATCTCCATAAGGAAGATCTCATAAGAGTTAAATGCAATTATAGGTGAAAAATGCTTTGAAGCTATAAATTCTTATATCCATATAAATCAGTTATGTTATTTGACAAGTAGCGTAGCCCAGAGGTAGTTTACTCTTATGTTCACAGTAATGGTCTTTCTTGAAATTATTCATCTGTGATCTTAGGGTAAGACAACTACAATATGATTTATATTTCACAGATATTTTCTAAAATAATTTGTTTTGTTCTGTATATATTTTCATGTGACTATGAGTGTATGGGTTGATTTCCTCCCCCTCTTCCCCCTTCCCCCTTCCTCCTTTCCCCTTTCCCCTTTCCCTTCCTTTCCTTCCCTTTCCTCTCCTCTCCTCTCTTCTCCTCCTCTCCTCTCCTCTCCTCTCCTCTCC
>NW_012110230.1:350283-381355 GCF_000951045.1 Mandrillus leucophaeus
TCCTTCCTTCCTTCCTTCCTTCCTTCCTTCCTTCCTTCCTTCCTTCCTTCCTTCCTTTTCTTCCTTCTCTCCCTTCCTCCCTCCCTTACTTGTTTCATTCAGCAATTTCTACTGAGTGTCAAACACTGTTCTAAGCCCTGTACTGTGACTACAATAGTGAACAAGGTTGACGAAGTTCCTGTCCTCATGAAACTTATATTTTAGTGGAGAAATCGATTATTAAAAACAATGAGAATATAATTTCAGCTAGATGAAATTCCTATGAATAAACTAAAGCAGAATTAGGAGATAGAAAAGGATTGAGTCATGTATGTAGGGAAGGAGGGGGCATGCTATTTTAGACAGAGTTGTCAAAGAAGGCCTCTCTTGGAGTGAAGTTTTATCAGATAATTAAATAAAATGACAGTGAGTCATATTAAGATCTGAATGAAGAGGATTTAAGAAAGAAGGAAAAATCATTTGTAACATTCTTCTCATTCATCATGTTTGAGGAAAAGCAAAGATACCATTCTGGTTGAGGGAGACCATGGAGGGCCATGGAGGGCCTTAAGGCGATGGTGAGAAGTCTGGAGTTTCTTCAAAGTGCGGAGTGGGGCAGGAATTTTTGTTTATAAATAGGTGTACCATCTTTTATGAGTTTGGTGTGATTAGTTCCTCCAGAGTCTGGACAACTCTTGATAAGCAGGTAAAGTATCTGAACCTGAAAAGCTGAGGACTTGCTCCTAAAATTGACTTTGATGTGGCTATGATGCTGCTGAACTATGTGACCCTTTCTGAAGCAGACAGCTAGTTGCCGGTTTTGATTTTTAAAAAAATGTGTCAAGATTCTTTTCATTGTAAGAATAGAAACCTATCCAAAAATTTATCCTAAATAAGCTAAGCAAAAAAAAATTTATTGACTCATATAACTGAGCAGATTATGGTTAGCTGTTGATGAGGTTCGATTTAACTCAATGGCCACCTCAGGTCATTATATTGGTTCCATTCCCAGGTTTCAAAAGGTGGTTTCCTGGAAGCTAGAGGCTTTTATTCCTGACTGTAGCAGTTCTTAGTCTCAATCCTCATTCCCTCAATTATCAGAGGATATGCTCTCTCTTCTCGAATGGCTTGGGGTATGGAGAGGGTAGAAAGAAAAGAGGGAAAGCTTATTTCCCAGAAGCCCTAGCAAATATTCCTCAAATTTTGTTGGATTAAAGTTAGCCATGGGCCCATTCCTGAATCAACTCTGTGGCCAGTAAGATGAAATTGTCTTAAATTGGCTAAAGTTAACAGAGCCCACCTCCAGAACTAAGGATAGGGTCCATCTTATCCAAACTGAACAGCATAAAATGTGGAAAGAAGTGAGTCTCTAAAGAAAAATCTGTGTGTGTTGGCAGAATAGTAGGGTGAAATGGAGGCTCGGGGGACACCAAAAAAAAATGAATGTTAGACCGGATTTGGGCAAACTATAGCCTATTGGCCAAATCCTCCCCATGACCTGTTTAGCATAGCCCTGGAGCTAAGAACAGTGTTTACAGTTACAAATGATGGGGAAAAATGGAAAGAAAAATAATACTTTGTGACATAGGAAATTATATAAAATTTGAAGTTCAGTGTGCATAGTAAGTTTTATTGAAAATAATCACACTCATTTGTATATATATTGCTTATGGCTATTTTCACACCACAATGACAGAGTTGAGTAGTTACAATAGAGTCTATAGGGCATGCAAAGCCTAAGTAAAGCCTATTTACTGTCTGGTCCTTTACAGAAAAAAAGCTTACCATCTGTATTAGTCCATTTTCATACTGCTATAAAAAACTGCCAGAGACTGGGTAATTTATAAAAGAAAAAGTTTTAATTGATTCACAGTTCAGCATGGCTGGGAAGACCTCAAGAAGCTTACAATCATGGCGGAAGACGAAGGGGAAGCAAGCCACCTTCTTCACAAGGAAGCAGGAAGGAGAAGTCCTGAGTGAGAAGGGAAGAGGCCCTTATAAAACCATCAGATTTTATGATAACTCACTCACTATCATGAGAACAGCATGGGGAAACCACCACCATAATTCAATTACCTCCACCTGCTCTCTCTCTTGAGTTGTGGAGATTATGGGAATTATGGGAATTACAATTCAAGATGAGATTTGGGTGGAGACATAAGGTATAACCATGTCATTCTTTCCTGGCTCCTCCCAAGTCTCATGTCTCTTTCACATTTCAAAACCAATCATGCCTTCCCAACTGTCTCCCAAAGTCTTAATTCATTCCAGTATTAACCTAGAAGTCCATAGTCCAAAGTCTCACCTGAGACAATGCAAGTCCATTCTCCCTATGAGCCTGTAAAATCAAAAGCAAGTTAGTTACTTCCTAGATAAAATGGGGGTACAGGTATTGGGTAAATACAGCCAATCCAAATGGGAGAAGTTGGCCAAAACAAAGGGGTTACAGGGCCCATGCAAGTCTGAAATCCAGTGGGGCAGTCAAATTATAAAGTTCCAAAATGATCTCCTTTGACCACATGTCTCACATCCAGGTCACATTGATGCAAGACGTGGGCTTCTGAGGCCTTGGGCAACTCCACCTATGTGGCTTTGCAGGGTACAGCCCTCCTCCTGGCTGCTTTCACAGGCTACCTGTGGCTTTTTCAGGAACACGGTGCAAGCTGTTGGTGGATCTACCATTCTGGAATCTGAAGGATGGTGGCTCACAGCTCTATTAGGCAGTGCCCTGGTGGGGACTCTGTGTGGTGGCTCTGACCCCACATTTCCATTCCACAATGCCCTAGCAGAGGTTCTCTATGAAGGCTCCACTCTTGCAACAAAATTCTGCCTGGACATTCATACATGTTACCATAAATCCTCTGAAATCTAGGTGGAGGTTCCCAAACCTCAATATTTGACTTCTGTGCACCTGTAGGCCCAACACCACATGTAAGCTGTCAAGGCATGAGGCTTGCACTCTCTGAAGCAATGGCCTGAGCTGTATGTTGGCCCATTTTAGCCACAGCTGGGATGCAGGGCACCAAGTGCCAAGACTGCACAAAGAAGCAAGGCCCCTGAGCCCAGCACAATAAACCAATTTTTCCCCCTAGGCCTCCAGGCCTGTGATGAGAGGAGCTGCCAGGAAGGTCTCCGACATGACCCAGAAACATTTTCCCCATTGTCATGGTGATTAACATTTGGCTCCTTGTTACTTATGCAAACTTCTGCAGGGGCTTGAATTTCTCCCCAGAATATGGGTTTTTCTTTTCTACTGCATTTTCAGCCTGCAAAATATTTAAACTTTTATACTCTATCACCTCTTGAATGCTTTGTTGTTTAGAAATTTCTTCTGCCAGATACCCTAAGTCATTCAAGTTCAACGTTCCACAGATCTCTAGAGCAGGGATAAAATGCTGCAGTCTCTTTGCTAAAGCATAGCAAGAGGCACCTTTATGCCAGTTCCCAACAAGTTCCTCATCTCCATCTGAAACCACCTCAGCCCGGACTTCATTGTCTATATCACTATCAACATCTTGGTCAAAGCCGTTGAACAAGTCTCTAGGAAGTTCCAAACTTTCCCACATCTTCCTGTCTTCTGAGCCCTCCAAACTGTTTCAACTTCTGCCTGTTACCCAATTCCAAAGTTGCTTTGTAATTTGGAAAATACCAAATTTGGGTATCTTTATAGCAGCACCCAACTCTCTGTGGTACCAATTTACCGTATTAGTCCATTTTCATACTTCTATAAGGAACTGCCCAAGACTAGGTAGTTTATAAAGGAGGTTAAGTTGACTCACAGTTCAGCATGGCTTGGGAGGCCTCTGGAAACTCACAATCATGGTGGAAGGTGAAGGGGAAGCAATGCATGTTCTTCACAAGGCGGCAGGAAGGAGAAGTGCCAAGTAAAATGGGGAAGACCCCCTTATAAAGTCATCAGATCTCATAAGAATTCACTCACTCTCATGAAAACAGCATAGGGGAAACCACCCCCATGATTCAGTTGCCTCCACCTGGTCTCTCCCTTGACACATGTGGATTATGGGGATTACAACTCAAGATGAGATTTGGGTGGGGACACAAAGCCTAACCATATCACCAACCCCAGTACTACAGCATCTAAATCAGTATAAGCAAAAAAAGGGAGGTGATGGCTAAAACAACTGAAAAGTTCAGGGATGGATATGCATTTAGGTCTGGCTAGAAGTAAGAGCTACAAATGTTTCCACCAACATTTTTCTCTGTCTCCTATTCTTGCTATTTTCATCTTTTCTCTTGCATTTCTCCCTCTTTTGCCATGACTCAGCTCTGCTTTTTTTCTGTTAGCTTTGTTGTTGGGAATGCTCTTCCTAGGTGGTAGCAAGTGCACCATGGATAGCTCTAGATTTACGTTGTTCCTACAGCTAGTGAATCCAAAA
Source organism: Mandrillus leucophaeus (assembly GCF_000951045.1). Taxonomy (NCBI): domain Eukaryota; kingdom Metazoa; phylum Chordata; class Mammalia; order Primates; family Cercopithecidae; genus Mandrillus; species Mandrillus leucophaeus. Next base: position 354,660 of record NW_012110230.1, read on the forward strand.
ACTATGTATTTCCCAAAAGCATTAGCAAAAGCCCGGAGAAAAATTCTGACACCTCTGCCTTGGAACTATAGCTCATCCCTGGGTTGAATTATTGTGCCTAAAGAGTGAAGGATTCTGATTAGCCAGGCTGGATGATGTGCTCACTCTGTATCTGGGGTCCCTAGGTCACCAGTGGGTAGTAGGAAATTTCCAAAATGGAAAGATGCCAGAAGACAAAAAGCATCAGATGTTTACTACAAATCTGCCCTTTAAATTTTATAAAAGATTAATTCTTGTTTTAATACATACTAATCAAGTTCTTGATTTTATTTCCATATACTTATTTTTAAAAGTTTTTTTCAATACATGTGTATGATCCAAATGTGTCGAGTGATGCCCATTTCCCATTTTGGAGAATTTTTTAGGATCTATTCAATGATAACTAGTTGGCATTGTAAAGTAGATTTTTTTTTTCCCTAAAGCCCATTCAGGGGAATCTATGTCTGTTTATCCAGTTGAAGCATGAAACAAAAGGGAATGTTTCACAGCAAACAGCTTTTAGAGAACAGTTGCTTGGGCAGTTTTTCCAGAGCAATGGGATTTAGATGTGGTGGAAAATACATAAGGCCCAAATACCTGATGAAACTTGTCAACACTTTTAATTCTACATCTGTTGTTGATCACACTATGGGACTTGTTAATATGTTTATGATCATGTTGCCACAATGGAAAACACCAAGTTAAATTGTCATGTCTAGTCAGGTAGGGCACCAGGTCCTTCATGTATATTTGATGACAAACAATTCCATTAAAACATGGCTGGGTTATTTCATTAATGTAACTCATAGAAAGCCTTGTGTTTGGTTTTGTTATTCTTTGTGCCCCAGGCATAAGCAAGTAGAAGAATTCAAGACACTTAAGCCAAGAAAGTGGAATAGTAATTAGCTCTCCCATTAACAAAACATCAGTTTTGTGTGAAGTGCTAGTTAGGTTTGCAGGGTTGTCATCTCTCATCTGGTTAGCAAGTGAACAGGAAAGCTGCCTTTTTGATATGGAATGTGCTAGGGTTCAGGTACTCGCTAAGCACTTCTGGTTGTTAAAACTGGGAAACTACCAGGGGCTTGTACTATCATATTGCAATTAATGTTCCCTATCAACACTAAAGTAAACCTTTTTTAGCAATAAGTTAAAATAGATTTTTTTTTTTTTTTTAAATGCTGGCTAGGTGTAGGAGGCTGAGGCGGTGGATTGCTTGAGCCCAGGAGTTTGAGACCATCCTGGTCCACAAGGGCAAAACCCTGTCTCTACAAAAATACAAAAATTAGCAGCGTGCACCTGTAGTCCCAGCTACTAGAGAAGCTGAGGTGGGAGAATCACTTGAGCCCAGAAGGTTGAGACTGCATTCAGCTGGAATCACACCACTGCACTCCAGCTTGGGTGACAGAGCAAGACACTGTCTCAAAAAAAAAAAAAAAAGATTTTTTTTCTTCTAATCTGCAATATGTCTATCTCCTCTCTCCCTGCCCCTCCAAACTCCCTACCCCTACAACAATTTGTCTTTGAATGAGTTACTAATGAGATAGAGTTACTACTCAATAAAGCCTATCAGGTTTGAACACATCACATGGAGACTCTTGTGATGTCTCACTTAAAATACTTCATACTTTAACAAAATTATTAAATAAAATCTATTCAAAGTAATCAAAGAAAATGAATTTAGTGTTGCACAGCCAAGTGGTATCTGTAAGGTTTATGTAACTGAATTCTCATAGACTGCAGCAATGCTGGACCTTTGAGGAACCTTGTCTAATGCACACTCTCCCCCTATACAAAGTGCCCAGCAGAGTACCTGGACCACAATAAGCACCACATAAATGAATAGACAAAACTATACCTCTTCATGCACACATCAACCTCCATCTTGCTATACTTTGATACATATTTTAACTTCTACGCTAAAAGCCATTGTCCTTAAAGGCAGAATTCATTATGAACCACAGTATCGTGCCTTTCATGTCTAGCACACGTTACATATCTATTTTGAAGTGAAAATATAACATTAATTACATCTGAAATGCTTTACCCATAGGAAGTAGAAAATGTAAGTGTACCTGATTTCCTCTTAATAATGGCTTATCTTATTTTCTCATGAGAACTATTTTTGTCTTCATTAATGATCTGGACAAGGTAGAGGGATTTAAGCAGATGGTACTCATAGCTGGTCTTTTATTCTCAAACATTTAAAACAAAGTGAAGGCCTGGATAAAGTTGTAAGACAGAAGACATGGAATCCCAAGTTGAAATACCCCCTGGTGTTTTTCAGCTGCTTTATTTGGGAATGATCTTTCCCCTAAGGTCTACTGGCTGGAAGATCAAGTGAGGAATAGCTCTCTCAGAATGACATTTAGGTAGAAAATAAAAATGCTAATGAGAAAATACTAATAATGTATTTAGAAGCATTGACTATGGGTAGAAAATAGGAAATGAAAGGCAAGAGACAAAACCAAATGGAATGTCATCTGTAAAAACAATATGGATGGCAGGTATTATGGCTCATAAGAGGGAAAAACAAGAAACTCCCAAATTTCACAGAATTTTATAGCAAAATGTGACACAGTAGGTGATGCCCTTTCAGGTTGTATAAAAAAAGAGTTTTTAGTTTCTTTACTATGAGCTTATGAAATTAGGGGCAGTGCCCATTTTTGCTCACCATATTACACCTAGTACCTGTGCCAATGCCCAGCACATAGTAGGTGCTTCATAAATATTTGATGAATAAATAATTTATAGGGTCAAAAGCCTTCAGCTCAAACTCTGCTTAGCCTTGATACTGAGGTATGAAGACAGAGACAAACCTAAAGTAACTAAAGCATTGGGAGAAAACTGTTTATTTTTATATTTCTGCCCTTTTCAGTGTTTCTGTCATTTGCAATCTTTTCTACCTTCTCCACTTCTTATTCTTTTTAATATTAAGAGAGGTGCAAAAGAATTGCTTAAAGAAAGAACTTTCCTCTTGGGATCTACATAGATTTCTGGTAGTATGAACATATACTTTGAATAATAATTATTTTTTTTGTATGTGTGTAACACCTTTCCACTAGAGAATATTATTTTGGTTTGAGAATTTCCACATTTTCTGTAAACAAAAAAATTATTCTCCTTTGTGGCAAGGACTTGAAAAAGGAATTATTCCCAAATAGGTCTCATTAAGACAACAAAATCAGTTTATGTCCCAAGAGCTTCTCTCTCTGCACCATCTTGCAGCAATCCCATCTGTTTTTGACTGTTGGTGTAACAGTTAAAGTAGTATTTTAAGTTAATACATAGCAACAAGCTAATTTAGCAGACATGTTAAAAGAATATGCTTTTATAAAAGCTTGCTTGTCAAAAGTGATGGAGTTTGACTAAGACAAATGGTTAAAGAAGACCTAGTTGTTAAAACCAATGTTTACCTTTACAATTAATATCTTTTAACAGCAAAGGAAGAAGCCATCATAAATAGATGATTTGAAATGGATTACATGCTCCTAAATGCTTATTTCATGTGAAATAGCTCAGTACTTAAATTATTGTCAGTTAAATAATAAGATCAGGCTCACTTGTGTTCCTGGTACTATGCTAGATTAAAAGAATAATGTTTTGAACTTACCCCTGTTTCTTTGACCTCTTCCCATAAAGCATGAGGGTTACTAAGCACCAAGAAAGTCTACCACCATATTTCAAGCTGACTGAGCATTTAATATAAACAAACCTTACAATTCTTTGCTTGTCTATGGTCAAATCCTTGCCAGAGTATTTTATATTGGCTAGTGTTTGAACATAATCATTATTTTCTGCCTTCAAAATTATCTTAGTGAGTGCTATAAATTTAAGATATGCAAATATTTAGTGAATAGGTACTATCTGCAAAGCAAAGTGGAATATGAAAAGTAGAATAAGATTTATTATTTAAACCATGTATAATTTCACAAAAGGATTTAAAGCAGAATGTTCATTTACCTCATTTGAAAATGGAAGAAATATGCCCACATTGCCTATTTCCAAAAGGTGTTGTAAAGATCAAATGACATAATTTGTGCTAAGTATGTGTCAAGTATGATACAATACAAATGCAGTACACTAATTGTGTTAGTCCATTCTCATGTTGCTATAAAGAAATACCTCAGACTGGGTAATTACTTTATTTTAATTTTTTCATCTTGAAATCCTTTTTTTAAAAAAAATTTTACTTTTAAGCTCTGGGATACAAGCACAGAACATGCAGGGTTGTTACATAGGTATACATGTGCCATGGTGGTTTGCTGCATCTATCAACCCATCATCTAGGTTTTAAACCCTGCATGCATTAGCTATTTGTCCTAATGGTCTCCCTCCCTGGTGTGTGATGTTCCCCTCCCTGTGTCCATGTGTCCTCATTGTTTGACTCCCACTTATGAGTGAGAACATGCAGTGTTTGGGTTTCTGCTCCAGTGTTAGTCTGCTGAGAATGATGGCTTCCAGCTTCACCTATATCCCTGCAAAGCACATGAACTCATTATTTTTTATGGCTGCATAATATTCCATGGTGAATATGTGCCACATTTTCTTTACCAGAGACTGAGTAATTTATAAAGAAAAGAGGTTTAATTGGCTCACAGTTCTGCAAGCTGTACAAGAAGCACAGTGCCAGCATCTGCTCAGCTTCTGGTGGGGGCCCCCGGAAACCTACAGTCACGGTAGAAGGTGAAGGCAGAGCAGGTGCATTATGTGCTGAGAGTGGGAGTGAGAGATAGAGAGAGCAGGGAGATTCCACTCTCTTTTAAACAACCAGATCTTGCATGAACCACCAAAGTAAGAACTCACTTGTCACCAAAGGGATGGCACTAAGCCATTTATGAGTGATCCATCCTCATGATCCAAACACCTCCCCCTAGGCCCACTCCAACATTGGGTATCCCATTTCAACATGAGATTTGGAGGGGACAATCATCCAAACCGTATCATTAATATATATTAATAATCTGTGTATTAGGATTCTCCAAAGAAACAAACACAATTTTGTGTGTGTGTATGTGTGTGTGTGTGTGTGTGTGTGTGTACACCTATATATCCTAAAACCTTTTTTTATTATAAGGTATCAATTCACACAATTATAAATGTGAAGAAGTCCCACAATTAGCTATCCACAAGCTGGAGACTGGGTAAGGCCAGTGGTGTAGTTCAAAGGCATGAAAGCCAGTGGGTTGATGGTGTAGATTCCGTTCCAATCTGAAGGCCTGAGGACCAGGAGCACCAAGGGCAGGGGAAGGTCAATGTCCTAGCTCAAGCAGTCAAACAGAGGGAGCAGGAACCCAGTGTTCTTTCACCTTTTTGTTTCATTTGGGGCCTCAACTGGTGGGTAGATGACCCGTCCACACTGGGAAGGGCTATCTGATTTACTAAATCTACCAATTTGAATGCCGATCTCCTTCAGAAACACCCTTAGAGACACACTGAGAAATAATGTTTAGTCAGACATCTGGAATCCCATGGCTCAGTCAAGTAGATGCATAAAATTAACCATTACAATCTGTAATTAAATAATGTTAAATGTTTTAGAAAGTCTTTTAAATTAGAACATTTTAACTCTTCAATTCTAGAGCCAAAGTTTAATCATGTCCTGGGAATTTTGGAATATTGGGTTATGAGCAAGGACCATATTTAGGAAGATGATCTGGGCTCAAAGTATTAGAAGCCCTTACTCAACTCAATCTGACTTAAATAACGGGATATATTAATTTCACAAAACAGGCAGTTCAGAGTTATGGAAGGATCCAGGATCTTCTCTGGCATTCCTTTTCTCTGACCATGCTCAGATCCTCAGGCATGATAACAAGCAAAGGAAAAAAATATAGGGACAATCTCTCTCTTCCTCTTTAAGGAAATCTTTTTTTTGAGACAGAGTCTTGCTCTGTCTCCCAGGCTGGAGTGCAGTGCCATGATCTTGGCTCACTGCGAAGTCCTCAGCCCAGGTTCGTGCCATTCTCTCGCCTCAGCCTCCTGAGTAGCTGGGACTACAGGCGCCCACCACCATGCCTGGCTAATTTTGTTTTTGTATTTTTAGTAGAGACAGAGTTTCACCCTATTAGCCAGGATGATCTTGATCTCCTGACCTCGTGATCCGCCCACCTTGTCCTCCCAAAGTGCTGGAATTACAGGTGTGAGCCACCATCCCCGGCGTATAGTTAATCTTTTAAAGATGCACCCCAACAGACTTTACCTCCTGTTCCCTGATGGGAATTACATCATATACGCAGTCAAAGTCATTGAGAATGGGGCTCCCATGACTGTTTTATACAAACCAAGCTCTTACTTTGGGTATGAAACAGGAACCCATGAATGGATTTGGGATTCTGTAAGAAAGGAAGGGGTGGGAAATGAACGTTGTGTGAATAATGAACAAAATTCACTATGCATGGGTCTGGGTTCTTAGGCCTCCTCTCATCCAATATGTTGTTTTAATTACCCCATACATTTATTAGTTTATTTCTCTGAGACTGACTATTTCTTGTACTTCAGATTCATGTTGCCAGGATTCTGCTAGGTACCACAAATTTAATTTTTATAAAACAAATTTCATTATCTAAACTCTTAAGCCTGTTTATACTTGACCTTGGCTAGTAATGTTATCATTTTTCCAGGGTGACCAATTTAAAACATAGCATCAAATTCTTAGACACGCCTTTCATTGAGGGAGGGGATTATATCCCTGCCCCTTACATCTGGGCAGGCTTATGTCTGCTTTGACCAATAGAGTACAGTGTAAGTGATGCTATGTGACTCCTAGGCAGGTCATAAAAAGCCACAAACTTCTTCTTTACACACTGGGACACTTTTTCTTGGAGGTGTGAGTCATTATGTAAGAAGTCTGACTTCCATCAAGAGGAAGCCATCAAGAGGCCACATGGACAGACAAAAAAGAGAGAGAGAGAGAGAGAGAGAGAAACCTAATGAGTTCCAGCCATTAGTCACACCAGCCTAGGTTCCTGACATGAGAGTGAAGTCACCAGATGATTCCGGCTCCCAGTCATCAAGTCAATCCCACTCATTGCTCTATAGTGCCTGGGAGGGACTGAAGCTCTTCCTATATAGAATATTTCCTATTCTAGATGGTCCTCTGCACTGATGCTCCTCCTATTGAGTGGTGGGGTCTATGTCCCCTTGCCTTGAATCTGGGCAAGCTATTGACTGCACCAACCCATAAACTACAGAAAAATGATGCTATGTGGTTTCTGAGGCTAGGTTATGAAATGTCATGCAGCTTCTGCCTTGGTCTCTAGGATCACTCACTTTCTGGATGCTCCCTTTTGGGGTTCTTTGCCTCAGCACCCAGCCATCCTGCTGAGAGGAGTTCCAGCCACATGGAGAGGCCACATGCAGGTGCCATGGTCAACCATCCCAGCTGAGTACAGCCTTTGAGTCATCTCAGCCCAGGTGGCAGATATGTGGATAAATATGCCTCCAGGTGGCTCCAGACCTAAATTCCCACACATTGGAGACTTCCAGCTGAGGCCCCAGACATTATAGAAGAGACAAGCCATCCCCACTGTGCCCTGTCTGAATTCCTGACCCACAGAATCTGCAAATATAATAAAAGGATTGTTGTTCTGTGGCACTAAGTTTGAGATGGTTAGTTATGCAGCATTGAATATCAAGAATAGTGAGTACAACTGGTTATTATTTTAAGCCACTATAGCTTTGGGTGGTTTGTAATAAACAAAATACCCAGCTACTCAGGTTTGAAAACATGTTTCATTCTTTGCTTTCTTTCACCGCATGTCCATTCAGAATTCTTATTTCATGAAATCTATCTTTGTTATATCCTTTGATTTTATCTTCTTTTTAGTCCCACTGCCACTGTTTTGGTCAGCTATTTTGTCCCTTTTCTAGACGACTGTAACAGTCTCTGAAGTGATCTCCCTGCTTCCCAGCAATCCTTCCTACTATCTCCCTACACACCCTGCCCAGTCTATGCCATCCACTGCCACCAGGGTTGTCACCATAAACCTGGAAACGTAAGGACAGTACTGAGTTCCTGCTCCAAAACTTTCCGTGGCTCTTTCATAGGGCCTTCAGAACTCCCACAATTTTATCTTCTAGCCAGAGAAGTCACATATCTCTTCTCAACATGCTCCTTTCTTTGTCTTTACTCAAGATGTGTCTTTTAACCTGGAGTCTCTTTTCTCCAGTGTCCACTCTTCAGTCTAATTCACATCTTCGCATCTTCCAATAAGGTTGGTAAGGCTTCCTAGACCTCCCATGGACAGAAATAGTTTCATATCCCTAGAGGACTTCATTTATACTACCGATAAAGAATTTATTAGGCTGGGCACGGTGGTTCATACCTGTAACTCCAGCACTTTGGGAGGCGGAGGTGGGCAGATCACCTGAGGTCAGGATTTCGAGACCAGCCTGGTCAACATGGTGAAACCCCATCTCTACGAAAAATACAAAAAATTGCTGTGTGTGACAGCGTGTGCCTGTAGTCCTAGCTACTCAGGAGGCTGAAGGCAGGAGAATCACTTGAACCTGGGAGGCAGAGGTTGTAGTGAGCCGAGATTGTGCCACTGCACTCCAGACTGGGCAACAGAGCGAGACTCTGACTCAAAAAAAAAGAAAGAAAAAGAGTTTATTACATCTATCTCATATTATAGTTATCTATGTAAATGTTCTATCATCCTCACCACTGTGATCTCCTAAAGGTAGGAATTAGTTTTTATTCATCTTACCGCTTTTGACCTGTGGCAGTACATCATCATGATTCAATAAACATTCACAAAATGAATCCAATAACTTATTTGTTCTGTCTGTTGTCAGATGATTCCTTTATCATACATTCACTCTTCAATTAAGTTTTGTATTCATTTTCTAGAGTTGTCATAACAATCACCATAAAAATTCAGTGACTTAAAACAACAGGCACTTATTTGCTCACAGTTCTGGAGGCCAGAATTCTGAAATTGTAATGTGGCAGGGCTGCTCCCTTCCTAGAGGTTCTGGAGGGAATCCATTACTTGCCTTTTTCTATCTCCTGGTGGTTTCCCAGCATCCTTGACACTCCTTTACTCGTGGCCATATCACTCCAATCTCTGCCTCTGTCTCCACATCACTTATCCTCTGTGTGTCTGTGTCAAATCTCCTCTCTCTATTTTATAAGGACATTCATGATGACATTTAGGGTCCACACAAATAATTCATGATATACTCCTCTCAAGAGCCTTGCTTAATCATGTCTTTTACAAAAGAAATTAATAATCGCAAGTTCCAGGTATCTGACATGGATATCTTTTGGGGGGCCATTTTTTGGCATGTTATACTTCTTACAGCTACTGAAATGTGCTCTGTTTATACTTCTCGTCCTCTTTTTGCTGATTTTTTCCCTTTCCTGGGAATTCTTACTAAATAGAAAATATTTGCAGGTCCTTTTTCAAGTTTGTTTTTTTTTGCCTTAAATCTCCTTCCAACTCTATTTTTAAGTATTAAGAACCAATATCCATTGTGTGGAACAATCTAGTGGCAGTGAAATTCTCTATTTATATTTGTATCTCCTTGTCCTTTCCTGGTTTTCATTAATAAATGTTGTAGCAAATGAAATTCCTTTGTGGCATATGCCTGCTAAATAAGGTTTTAGTTTTCTATCCAAAATATACACCTCACAGAACATGACGAGCATGCTCAGTATGTCTTTTACAGGTGACAAGAACTAGAAGAGGGTAGTAGTTAAAAATATTTACATCTGCAAGTAACAGAAAAGCAACATAGAGTGGCCTTAATAAGTGGGAGTTTATTATTTTTACTAACAATATTGCTGTTGACCAACTGGCTTGACATTTCAGTTAATGATCTCTTAGATTCTTGTGGATTTTCTTCAGTCAAGAGATGGCTTCCTCAGTAACTCCCAACATCGTATATGTGTTCAAGGCAGGAAAGGAGTGCAACACTCATCATGTTGCTTCTGCTTAAGAGAATAAAACAAATGCCTTTCGAAAATCCCCAGCAGACTTGTGGTTATATCTTATTGGCCAGAACTTTCCCTAGTTTCAAGGAAAGAAGGGAAATTAGTATTTATCCTCTATAGTGAAGGTGGCAAAGTAGAAGGGGGTTTGAAATGTCTTGTTAGAAGAGCCGCAAACCAGAACTGCCTTAGAGTTCAAAGTGGCCTTCTTGTATAGAACTAGCATTCTAAAGCTCATCTATCAAAACTAGAACTGGTCCTGATTTTTCAGTCTCATGTAGGCATTGACCACAGAAAACTTGTGTTAGAGTTTAGCTTTCATCACTTGAGAGGCCGGCGAAAAACCTCCTCTTTATCTTTCAAATGACAGAATAGTGACACCAAAAAGCTTCCCCTGCTCTTGAGTGTTGAAGGACTACTCTATACCAAGAGCTGTGAAGGGGTTGAGATCATTACCCTACTTATATACAGACAAGTTAGTCTGTTACTTACATGGAGTATCATGTAAGTGACCTTGAGAACACATGAGACTTCTAGGTCAGAGACAAGGGAATCTGTTATTCACACCAATAGTAGTACCCAAAGTATCAACATTTTCTTTCTCTCATTCCCTGAGTCCCAATTGCCACAGGGTGATGTGAAGAGGGCGAGATGATACTGGCACATTTATTGGATTGGAGGAGAAACTCTGAGCTTATGAAACCTGAATATTTTATACTGGATAGTAAATACGCCTGCCCTTTGCTCTAGAGGGAAGCATTATCAATACCTTTCAAAGATGCTCGCTATGAACGACCCTTGAAATGATAGTCTGAAACAAAGGCAGTCAGTGCCTCTGCTTGAAAAATATGCAGAAATGGGAGAGATTCGTGGAGAAGTGTCCCAGCACTTCAGTCCTTCACACACTCTTGTCTGCTAACTCCACTCTAACTGGCCATCACCACCACCATTGCAAAATCGACAGAATTGGTTTGTATGTGCCACATTGATTTGGGAAGCTTGCTAACTCTTTTTAAAATGCATCTAATGATAGTCATGTAATCCAATGCCCAATGTCCCTTCTCACTTCCCAGTCCCTCCAAAGACCCCGTTCCAGGGCTTCCACCATGTCCATTGGCACTTTCGCTAGCATCAAATACATGCATTCCTTTCAAATTTTTATACTGAACAAGTTGTTGACTGAAATACAGAAGGGTCTAACCTGAGCAAAGAATATGTCAATTACACTAATGAGTAGCGCTGATTAAGTCTTCTGACAATGGGGACGTGAGAATTCATCAACTCTGTTAAAAGGATAATGAGTGGTTTGGGGCATGCTATGCAGGCTTGAATTAAATAGATTATGGGAGAATCAGATTGCAAAAACTTCACAGCAGGTCACCTTCAGCTGAGCAATATAGATGCCTATTGACTAGCAATGAGATTAGATTTCTGTTGAAAGCATAATAAGTTAACAGCTCAATGGGATGAAAAAGTAGGTTTTAAAAAGTGAAATTTGATCCATTTTACCACAAGTACAGGCCAAATTCTTTGTTAAACGTAACACCTCTGAAATAAGAAAATGGCATCTTCAAGTTATAAAGTAAATCATATAGATTATATTATAGGAAAGAGGTTTTAACTTTTCTTTCCTTTCGAGACAGGGTCTTACTCTGTCACCCAGGCTGGAGTGCAGTGGCGTGATCTCAGCTCACTGCAACCTCTGACTACCAGGTTCAAGGATTCTCATGCCTCAGACTCCAGAGCAGCTGGAAATACAGGTGCACGCTACCACACCCAGGTTTTATATATATATATATATATATATATACACACACACACACACACACACATACATACACACACACATACATACATAGAGAGAGAGAGAGAAGAGAGAGAGAGACAAAGTTTCACCATGTTGGTCAGGTTGGTCTCGACCTCCTGACCTCACGTGATCTGCTTAAATAAAATGCTTTTAGCATTTTATTAAGCAAATATGTTTTTAAAAAAACTGGCTAAAGAATTTCCATTGGGAATTTCAATAGTACCAGAAACTAACAGGCCTAGAAAAGTCATTCATATTTCGATAGGGACATATTGGGCAATATTATTTAGGAGTGAGCATTTAGTGAGTGCTCAGCAGCCAGTAAATCATGCTGACCTTTAAACGGCAAGACCTTTAAAAAATTAGATCTACCTACCCATGCTCCATCACTGTGATGCATTAGAAATCATGCCTGGGAAGAGAATTGATCTAGAAACAGTAGCCATTTCCATTCATGCTCTTTAAGCATTTTATTGATAATTGATAGGTTCCCACCATGATCTCAGATGTTTGAGGATACTGCTTTCCCACATAAAGAGGTCAGGAGCTTGTTCTGAACAGGTATCCAAATGGATGCAGCCAGGAGCTTGCTGACTGCTCTGATCTCCTATATTCCTATTTTACAGCCAACTCCATTTATACCATCCTCTACACCACACACCGCACTTTCCACCCCATGTCTTTGCTTATGTTGGTTTTCCCTTGCTTGGGAAAACCTTCCCTTCTTCTTTCCACCAATAGAAACCTACTATTTTTCACCAATCTATGGCATCTCTTACTTCCTGGGAGATTTTCCTTACTTTGTGTTTTTCAGCATCGTGATTATAATGTACTGCATTATCAGTTCATATGGTGTTGCAAACTGCTGTTGTTACTTCTGTTTATTTTCTATCTCCCTCACAACAAAGTCTCAGTGTCTACGATAATGCTAGGCATTCTATGTTTAAAAATCTTTTCTTTGCAAAATGAATGCCTTTTAAGCCCACCAAGAGCCAGGAGGTGAGAACAAAAGCAAGAAAAATCAGTTTCATCACTCTAAGATCATCAGAGCAGCTGAAGAGATTCTCACCTTTGTGTGAGTCATGCTCCCTGCAATCTGCCAGCTATAGGGAAGCTCTGATACAGATGGGAGTGGAAAAGAAGGTTGAAAAGCAGTTTCTTTCATATATTCTTAAGAAGCATTGATTCGATTTTTCCCTCAGTTTTCATAATTGAGATTTTGGTGTTAGGTAATGTCACCTATTTTTAGGGTGGTGCTATACACTAGGACAATGATCTTCCATGGTTTTTCCCTGGAGCAACATTTATATCGGTTCAAAAGTAAAATATTCACACTTCTGCTCCCTGTTTGGCAAAGGGGCAGTTATCTTATGCAAGTCAATGTGAATAAAAAGGGGAGAGCGTGCAGGACGCGAGAGGAGGTCAAAATGTATTCATCTATTAAACCAAGAGATCAAGGAAGAAAGTGCGATGGAAAGCTGTGGTTCTTTGACTTCAGTTACAAAACAAGCATTTTCAGAGCTTATGAAAAAAGATTCCTGAGCCTCCACTCAGACTTCCTATATCAGAATCTGTATGTGTGTGTTTGGGGGAGAGGGAGAGCAGGAATCTACATTTTTAATAATAATAATAATAATAAATGGGATTCTTATTCAGCAGATCTGAAGACCACATTTTAGGAATTGGAGACAGATGAACCCAGCTTAGTTGCATTCTAGCAGCATGGACTTAATCACTCTAAGGCTCAGTTTTCTGTCAAAGGGGGGTAATATCAACGTATCTCATGGCGTTATTGGGAAGTTTGAAGTGATAAAACCTGCATGGTGCCTGCACGGGGTATATTTGAAAATATTTACAGTTTTGACATTTTAGAAAAGGTTGTAGCTTTATCTATCTGAAGTAATCCTCCATTTAAGTGATGTGAATTGGCAGAACTTTTTTCACGAGGATGTGTGTAAAGAGTGAAAGGTTGAAATGCCTGCTCTTTCATTTCTATATTGTTGGTGATGCAGAAGCATCCCAGGTTATGAAATTCGCTGGGGAGAAGATAATTTGCTTATTGGAAGCATCGCCATCTACTGTTTTTTTTCCTTCCCATTTTCCATGAAAATAATAGCCCTGAGGATTAGTTCTAAAACTAGGCAGTAAAACTTAAAATTTTTACAACACCAGACTGGTTCAGGGCAGTGGTTTCTTTAATAATGTAGAATGAAGGGAATATTCTGGGGATGCACAATAATCTTCTATGAAATCCAAACCCAAAAGTTAAAAAAAAAATTCCAAACCACTCTTTTTCTCAATAAACTATTAGGAGCTAATTGTTATATGACTTTATATAAGCCTTTAAATAAATCTATAATCATGTCTCATTATGAGACACTGATACACAAAACCTCACACTTTGAAAACTGGCAATTTTGAAAATGATTGAGATTCTTGAGAAAAGTGACATGAGTTTAACTTCAAATAGCCAGCGTCTCCTACTACATTTGCAATGACAATATTTACCAAAATTGAATTTTTCAAAATTTTTTCATGTACATTGCTTTTATGAAACATGGCTTAACTATATTTAAATTTTCAGCTTATACAGACCTTTGAATAACAAACTGAATTTTTATTTCCTGTCAGATAAAGTAGTATTTTCTTTTATTTTATGTCTCTTGCCATATTTAAGTTTCAAATAGTTACCATTTTCCTTATTCAGTCTTTAGCTTCAGCATTAATCATTTCAGGCTATGAAATCATAATTCTTTCAACCAGCTTCATAAGAAGCCCACTGAATCCCTTGGGTCATTTTAGTTACTTTCCTGGATTATTTCCATTGTGATTTTTTTTTAAATAAAGAGAACGAATATGATGCCTTTAATTTGCTTTTCAGTGCATTTATTGACAACATCTTCACCTGTTTCCTAAATATTAAAAATTAAATAAATTGATTTCTCAAGCTAAAGTAAAAATAACAAAAACGAATAATGTGATTCAATTGTATATTTCCAAATTTGCCTTCTTTAAAGGATATTACAAGATAATTGTTTTGCAGAATATTCAGCCTGCATGATAGGATTTGGCTGGGTCCCCACCCAAATCTCATCTTGAATTATAACTCCCACAATTCCACATGTTGTGGGAGGAACCTGGTGGGAGGTGACTGAATTATGGGGGTGGGTCTTTCCTGTGCTGTTCTCATGATAGTGAATGAGTCTCATGAAATCTGATGGTTTTAAAAATGAGTTCCTCTGCATAAGCTCTCTCTTTGCCTGCCACCATCCATGTAAAACTTGATTTGCTCCTCGTTGCCTTCCGCCATGATTGTGAGGCCTCCCCAGTCATGTGGAACTATAAGTCCATTAAACCTCTTTTTCTTCCCAGTCTCAAGTATGTCTTTATCAGCAGCATGAAAACGGACTAATATACTGCAAATAAAACTACATCTAAATGTAAATTCATAGGCTCAGAATGTTAGAGTTGAAAAGGCCTTAAACGTGATCTAAGTCCTTTTTTACAGGATAAATAATTTTAAAATTCTAGTATAATATGTTTTCTGTTATTCTTACGCCGCATTATTTACAGATACCTTAGTCAGCCTAGCTATTAACAGTAAATTCCAATCAAGATGGCTAGGAGAGTTTTTGAATGTCCCCAAATTGTCACGTCCTTTGCATTGTTTTGTACTGTTAATAGTCAGAAATACATTTTCTCTTTTTAATAAGTATACCTGATATTTAGATATTCTAAATATTTAGTATTTAGATGGTAGATGCCATTCACCTTTATCAGTATTTACATAGTTATTGAAATAAGTAAAATATAATTAAAGTAACAAATATCAAGATAGCTTAGAAGTGACAAGTAAAACACAATTCAAGAATGTTTTAAAAATAGCATTTTCCTGATTATAAAGGTAAAATTTGTTCATTTTAGAAAATTAGCATACTGCACAAAAGCAAAAAGAAGAAAATACATTTCCAGCATTCCACTATCTTAAACAAAAACCAAACCTTTAATGGCTTGCTATATATATAAGTAAATTGAGAGAGACAGAATGTAAGGATATACTTGTACAATATTTTTTGTGTAATTATTTACACACTACAATTTTTTCAGCTATAAAAAGTTGAGGCCAGGCATGGTGGCTCGCACCTGTAATTCCAACATTTTGAGAAGCCAAGATGGGTGGGTCAACTGATGTCAGGAGTTTGAGACCAGCCTGACCAACACAGTGAAAGCCCATCTCTACTAAAAATAAATAAATAAATAAAAATAAAAAATTTGCTGGGTGTGGTGGCAGGCACCTGTAGTCTCAGTTACTCGGGAGGCTAAGGCAGGAGAACTGCTTGAGCCCAGGAGGCAGAGGTTGCAGTGAGCCGAGATTGCACCATTGCACTCCAGCATGGGCAGTAAGAGTGAAACTCTGTCTCAAAAAAAAAAAAAAAAAAAAAAAAAAAGTTGATACATGTGTGTCTTTATTGTTAGGCACTTTTTGGTTACAGCAGTTTTTGGTTTTTACATACTGGTATCTAAATCTAAATACTAGAGGTTAGATCTAATTTTTTCCGGTTATAAAAAGAAATTAAATCATTACAAGCATCATCTTAAAACTACAAGAAATGCATCTATAGGTGCATTTTTAGGTTAGTAATCATACAATCTTCTAGTGCATCTGTAACTAGTGCAAGAAGACACTCTAGACTAACTTTGTTTAATAATATATTATCATTAACTACTACATAAAGTTCTTATTTATGTAATTTTTAAAGCCAAAAATGACCAGGTAAAATGAGGATGAGGATTCCTAATAAAGATGTTATTTATTAGGAATATAGCATTCAAGAAGGATTCTTTAGATTTTAGAAAGATTTAATGGGCATCAGAGATTTAGTGTCATTTGATTTTTTAATAAAAATCTTCACGAAAGTTGATATTACTGGTTTATTTTTCTCATTGCAATTTCTTCATACTGACATTAGAAATAAAGTCTCCTGAAATATTTGATATAGGCTTTTTTCCCCACATTGCTTGGATGATGCATATTTGTTTTCATGCTAAGATATTGGAAGAGCTTTAGAATTGAGAACTGCCTGTAGTATCTTTGCTCCTCTCTCTGACTCTTCACCTTCTTTACAATTTTCTATCATCTTTAGGGAAGGATTTTATTACTTTTATAATAACCTGCTATCTATGGCCACTAGACATCCCTGTCAGCTTCTCTTTTACCTTCTTCTCAGCATGAAAAATATTTATCCTTTCTGATGCTTTCATGATCAGTCTCCAGCTTGCTTTTTCATCCTCTTCTCTTGCCGTTTCCCCAGGTTTCTTCTACTTATTTATCGAAAAGTAACTTAGGAATAGTCTGATTCTGGAGGTCCCTGGAGACTTCTAGATTGCCATGGCAAGGTTAGAATGAGAACAGCCTACTGTCATGCCCTCAGAAGACCCCCTCTCCAACTTTATGGTCACTGAATACCCAGTAATGGGTTAAGTCAAAACTAGCAATAATGAATAATGATACCTGACTGCAGGGAGTATTTAGATACTTGGAGTGGACAGAACCATATATGCCATATCTTTTTGTTTCAAAGTTGTGTGGCTTGAGAGAAAAAGTGGTACCCTTTTGGGAAGGAAGTTACAAATTATCTCTGAAAGCAAAGTGCATATAAGAGAAAGTTTCCAGTGTAATTTGGAGCAGTGATAGTGACTCAGAATATGCTGTTCAGAAGAGAGTTCTAAGGACAAACATGGAAATGGTGTTATAAGTAAATTTAAGAAATGGAGAATCTAACAGATATCTGAGAAGAGTCTAATGTATTGTTCACATACAGTAAAGTTTAGGTGACATCTTCTTTGTTAACCCAATGCTATCATAGTAGTTATACTGTTAGCCATAATTTTAAGTTTAGAGGAGAATTGAAGATTATTTAACGAGTCCCAAGCCTATGAGAACTAAAGCAATTTCCCCAATTCACATTAAGTGGAAACTTTGTATGGTACTGTTGAGATTAAACCTGTGTCTCTTGTCTCTTAGTGTGTTGCTTTCCTCAATATTATTTTTTATACATATAGGGAGGTGTGCACTATTTATTAGCTTTTGTCTTGTTTCTCCTTAGTACATTTATCTAAATTCTCAAGAATTTAGTACTGGTCCGACATAGTTCAAATTGATCTCTTTAATGATCTATATAGTATAGTGGCTAAAAAATGATGACCTTCAAGTAAGACAGATCTGGATTTTAATTCTCTCTATGCTATTTCTTAGCTATGCAACCCTGAGTGAGTTAATTTACCTCTCTGCACTTCATTTTTCACATCTGTAAAACGCAACTAGGACGAGCTACCTTGTGTATAGGATTGTCTCATAGTAGCATCCACTACATGCTTTAATGCATTTAAAGTGCTCAGGGCATTGTCTGGCCCTTACTATATCACTCAGTATCATTGTTGTTGCTGTAGTTGTACTTCATGTCATATTATGGCATGAATTATTTCTTAAGTAGGAATTGAAGGCAAAAATAATAAAGTTTGATTACGATTTAAAAATCTGCTGTCAAACCTTAAATTGCCAATGGAAATCTGTCCCGATGCGTTTGAGTGTAAGGAGAGTTACTGCTGAGAAGGCAACATGGATCCAAAACCTCATGAAGTCCCTCAGGCCATGTAGTCTCCAAAGAGGTGGACTAAGAGAGGACTCCTGATGGTGTCCTAGAGAAGCAGACTCAAATAACAAATCCCTGTGTAACTGCAAAGTTTTATACAAAGTGGCATTCCATGCAGAGTAGAGAATATGATGTCAAGAGCCAGCAAACATTATGAGATCCCTCCCCTGCAGCACATAAACAAAGTGAGGTGGAAAACAAAACAGAAAGTCTGCATGATAATCCTCAGCAATACACCGCTTCATGAAAGGGCATTTTAGTTCAAATGTGGGAAGCTGTGCCAAAAAAGCTGAAGGCAGGCAGGCTGAGCCAAATTAGAACAGAGTAAAAAATTTGTCATACCTTTGTAATTCACACAGCAGCATATTCAGCTCGACTACAAGCTGTCCAGATGTTGGCCATCTGACTCTTTATAGCTGTGGTCTGTTTTTTCTTTAAAGCCCCCTTTCCTCCTCTGAGTTCCCAGACACTTGGCATTTCTCTTGAAGTGGAACCTAAGTTGAATAAAGAATTAGTCTTCTTTTCAATTTTCAGTCCAATTTATCTTTTTAAGAGAAATATTTTGAAACCAACAAAGTCCTTGATTAAATTTACATCATAGCAAGAAAATTTCGCCAAGTGATTGGTTAAATTGATAGCCCTGGAGCCAAATAGGCCCGGAGTAGAATCTTGGATCAATCATTTACAGGTTGTGTAAGTTTAGGCAAGCGATTTAATCTGTCTATGCCTTAGTTTTTTCCAAAGTAAAATGAAGATAATAGCAATAATACCTACCTCATTGCCTACAATTAAATGAGATAATGTATTAAAATATGAGCCATAGTGCTTGGTACATAACAAGCTCTCAATGAATGGTAGTTGTTTTTGTTACAGTATATTTTAAAATCTGTTTTATTCCTAAGGTTATTACTTCCTATGAATTCTACAGACAAAAGCTTCCAAGACAGAGAGAATAAAGGAAGAATCGTTTTGTATCAATTTATTGGTAACTTTGTCATTTAATAAGTATTGACTTCAAAAGAGGATGTAGCTCTAATTTTGAGATGTAAAGAATATGCGTGTGCCTACACATGTATCTTAGCAGTAGAATTAGGCGCTGGAGAATTCATCACGGTCATATGGCAAGGTGAATACTTACTGCCATGCAGAAGCCAGTTTTCTCCATTTGTTCAGGGGTTAGCCTTGTCCATCCTCCATTAAAAGAATGACTTGGAGGCTGTAAGGAAAGAACTGTAACTAAACTCTCTCTATTGATTAGAGGGGTGAGGTTAGGGCAAAAAGTTGGGCTGATACTTGGAGGCACAGTCAGAATTTGTTTATGTAGAACAGGTCATTTGATAATTTTGAGCTTGTTTTTATTCTTTTAAAATAATGAGGACAAGTGTGGTGGCTCACACCTGTAATCCCAGCCCTTTGAGAGGCTGAGGCATGTGGATTTCTTGGGTCCAGGAGTTCAAGATCAGCCTGGGAAACATAGTGAGACACCATCTCTGCAAAAGATACCAAAATTAGCCAGTCATGGTGGTACATGCGCCTGTAGTCCCAGTTACTCAGGAGGCTGAGGTAGAGGATCTTTTGAGCACAGGAGGAGATTGTAGTGAGCCAAGTTTGTGGGATTGCACTCCAGCCTTGGTGACAGAGAGAGACCTTGTCTCAAAAAATAAAAATAAAATAAAACAAAATAATGAAAGTAAATCATAAAACTCAACCATTGCTTAGAACAAAATTCCTCTTTATCAAAGAAAATGGAGCTCACCCTAAATGTAATGTACCAATGTTAGGTACCTATGTAATTTAGGGAAAGCTAGAGAGAAAACTGGGGGTGTATTTTGTGCAATAACATAGAATCTTCCCCTTTGGTGATGTTAAATGTCATAACATTTCAATGGATAGCATAAGGTCTGACAGCATACAAAATGAACTCATCCAGTGATATGTGTGGCAAAACAACAGCTGTGATTGTTTTAGGTAATAGAAAAATAATTAATGTATAATGCACAAGGCTGAAAAGCACTTCCATTTGATCACAAACAAAAATATAACATTCCTTCTGAAGTTTTTAAGTATATGAGCAAAGAAAAACCAGTGGTTCCCAAATCCAACTGATCATCAGCATTCCTTAGGGCTCTTCTAAAAAATTCTGACTCTCAGGCATTGCCCCTGCAAGTGGTGATTCTGAAGGTTGACAGAGAAGCCCAGGATATCTTTTGTGAACTCTTCAGGGGACTGTGATGATCGTATAGTTTGGGAACCACTCCCTGAACTATACTGTGCTGTCTGCTTAATAGGTCTTATATCTTCTTCTGACCTTCTTCTGACCTTGGTGTCTTAAACCAAGAGATTTGTGAGTTAAGATGTATGTGTGTTGTCAAAATGGATAATAATTGAAATTTCAAAGTCAGAATATGATGATAACCACTGTGGAACACTTGTTCTTCACCTCAGTTTGTGTGAAATAACTAGTTAACCAAGTTTGTTCAATAGTTACTGAGCAGTCGTCTTTCAGATGTCATCTATGTGTTAGTTATATAAAGTGAACACAAGTGAAAAATATCCCTGTTCTCATAGGCTTTACATTTCAGTAGAGGGAAACAGAAGAGTAAATAAATACATAGAATATTTAGGAAATAATAATATGTAAAAAGTTAAGGGAGAAGGTGAGTGCCAGAATGTATGTATAAGTGTGAGTATACACTACGGATTTTAAATAGAGTAGCTAGAGAATGCCTCTCCGAAATTATATTTGTTCAAAGACTTGAATGAAGTAGGGGAGGTAGCAATACTGATATCTGGTGGGAAGAAATTCCTCACAGAGGGAATAGGAAAGATGAGTGTGTTAGTTTCCTGTTTCCACCGTAAAATTAGCTAAAAACAACAGAAATTGATTCTCTCACAGTTATGGAGGGCAGATTTCCAAAACCAGTACCATTGAGCTGAGATCACTGGCAGTATCACTGGCAGGGCTGTGCTTCTTCTGAAGTCTCTGGGGGAGAATTCATTTCGCTGGTGGCTACTGGCTTTCCTTGGTTTATGGTCACATCACTCTAATCTTCAAGTCTAGCATCTTCAAATCTCTCTCTGCCCCATCTTCACTCTGTGTCTGTGTGTGTGTGTGTGTGTGTGTGTGTGATCTTTCTCTTTCTCCCTCTTCAAAGAATATATGTGATTGCATTAAGGTCCACCCAAGCAATCAGTATAAAATTTTCACCTCAAGATTATTAATTCAATCACATATACAATGACTTTGCCATATAAAATGACATTCACAGATTCCAGGGATTAGGACATGGATATCTTTTGAAGGCCATTTTGCAGCTTACCACAATGAAGATATGCTTGATGTATTTGAGGAATAGCAAGAAGGTCAACGTGGACAGGGAAGAATAAGAAAGAAGAGTATAAAGAGGTGAGATGGAGAGGGAATGGTGAGGAGATCATCAACGGTCCTGCAGATCATTTTAAGAACTTGGCCTTGTGCTTCAAATGAGACAGAGATACACAAGATGGTTTGAATAAAGAAATGACATGACATACGATTTATGTTTTAACAGAATTATTATTTTGGCTGCTGAGTTAAGGCTAGTCTGTAGGGGGCAAAGACAGGAGCAGGAAGGTTGGTTAGACGGTTTTAACAATAAGCCAGGCAAGAGTTGATGGTAGCTTGGATTAGACTGGTGAGAAAGGGTTCGATTCCAGATATATTTTAAAGGTAGAACCCAAAGGATTTGCTGATGGATCATATGTGGGGTATGAGTCAACAAAAGGTCAAGGATGACTTCACAATTCTTAGCCTGAGAAAATTTAAGGATAGAATAGCCATTAACCAAGATGAGCAAGGCTGTGGGAGAGCTGGTTTGGGAGGGATCAGGAGCTCGGCTTTGCACATATTAAATTTGAGAAGTTCATTGATTCATTGGAGGACGTTTCAGGGAGAAAGTCAGGCTGAAGATAAAAATTTTGGAATCATCAGCATGTGTGTAGTATTAAAGACTAGGAGACTAACTACATTCCCAAGTTGGTGAGGGTAGACAGTGAAGAAAACTGTTGCAAAGACTGAGCCCTGGGGGCATCCCATGTCTGAAAGGTTGAGGGAAGAAGCAACTAGCAAATGAGGCTGAAAGGAGGCCACAGATGTAATAGAAAGAAAAAGGAGAAAGTGGTGTCCCGGCAGAGAAGTGTAAAAAAGGTTTGAAAAAGGAAATGATAATTATGACAAATGCTCCTTATAGGTGAAGAAAGATGAGAGCCTGAATGGAGTCAGTAATTGTAAAGAGAAATAGAGGAGAGGACAGGAACTGGAGAGATGGAGAAACCAGACAAGACTTTCGAGAATTTGCTATAAAGAGGAGAGAAGACACAGTGGGGTCATTGGAGTGGGAAGTGAGGTTCTTCGAAGTTTTTTTTTTTTTTTTTAGATATTTATTGCTAAAAGGAATGATTGAGTATAGAAGGAAAACACATGATGTAGGAAAGATAAAAGAGAATGGAATCTAGTGCAGAAGTGGGTGGGTTTGGCCTCTCCAGGAGGAGGGCAGTCTATCTCTTCTAGTATAAGGAGACAGATGGTGAGAGGTGGCAGACGAGGTGTGGGAGTGTGCAAGAGTTCTCTTCTCAGTGCTTACATTGTCTCTCTGAAATATGAAGCAGGTTACCAACTGAGAGTGAGCACAGCAGGGCCAGTGTTGCAGGTTTGAGAAGAGAGAAGGTATGACATAATTCTCTGGGAGATATGAGAGTAATGTGCTGGGGAAGTGGAGAGTAAATGTCAGCAGCATTATGGACATAATGAGGTTCTTGGCCTCGAATCTGAAGTCAGAGAAGCCAATGTGGTTGTGTGGTTGTTCTGTGGCTACTTCCAGCAACAGGAACACAGGTGTGGAGTTGACAGACAGGTACATTGAACCAGAGCTGTGATTTAGACAAGCCAGTTTTATAACGTAAAAGAATGGCATGGAGTTGAGGATGAATGTGAGGATATGTTGATAATGATTGATCATTGAATTTAAGCTAGGTAGGAGGGAATTTAAGACATGTGAGAGTGTGGTCACATGGGAAAGTTGAGATTGATAGATTGTAGGCCTGGTGCTGTGAAAGTATGTAAAATCAGGTTTACAGAGGGATGTGATAGACTGATTGCAAAAAAAAAAAAAAAAAAAAAAAAAAAAGGTGGCCCTATTATCAATTCCTCCTTAGACACACGCCTCTCCTCCCATCAAGAGGTGAAGTCCTTGTTTAATTCTCTTATATCTAGGCTGGTCTTGTGACTTTCCTTCGCTGATGGAATAGAGCATAAGGCCTTAAGCACTTCTACTTACTCCCTTGGGCATTTGGCTCTGCTGTGAGAACTAAGAACCAAGCCTGGGAGCAAGGAGATCACGTGAAGCAGAACCAAATCATCCTAACTGAAGCCAGCTATGCTATCCCACAGCCTACATACCAGCTGACCACATATGAACAAGACAATGTGAGATTAGCTAAGCCCAGACCCGCTCAGCAGCCCAACTTAGCAGAATTGTCCAACCAACTCTTAGACTCATGATAAATAATAAAGGACTGTCACCTCAAGCTGCTAAATTCTGGGGTTATAAGACTATAAAAAAATACCTAACTGATAAAAAGGAGGAGCTAGAAAGAAAAACTAGTAATTAGAAAGTTACAACACTCTCTAAAATTGAGATGATGAAAGCATTTCAGTCTTTGGTAGAAACAAGGTCTAGGGCATAACTATGGGATGAGGGGTTGAGGGAAAGTAGAACATAAAATCAGGGGAGGAGAAGAGCTCAAGAAACTGATCTTCTATGTGTATTGAAATCACCAAAAATCAAGGGAAGAGTAGTGTTAGAGAGTGTTACAGCGAATCCAGAGTTAAAATCTTCAAGAAATGAGACAGCCTGACCAGACTTTAGCAGACTGGTAGGGGGTAGGAATGGATGGCAGTCCGGTGATATGAGATTCAAAGCAGGAGTATTTTTTCTGAAAGATGGAGGGAGAAGTTTCTAGAAGTAACAATGAGTAACAAGGAAAACTCTTAACTCATCTCCTGGCCCAGTGGCATATGGACTATGGAACTAAAAACAGCCACCACTTGAGAAGGCTGCAGGGGGAAGCTGTGTCCTTAAAGAAATGTAAGAAAATGAAGAAAACAATCAGAAAAGAGACAGAAAATAGAGGAAATTTTGCTGATGATGGAATGCTCAATCCAGAGGGCATAATGAATGGGTTTTAGGGGTTGGATATGGGTGGAAGATGGTAGCATAATAGAGAACATAGAGAGCTTCGTGAAGACTGAAGTTTGGGAGGTGAGGGGTGCCTAAAGTTTCTGTGGTAACTGGCATACGCCAGGCAAATAGGGAGTCCATACATCCCATTTTCCCTTGGTAGTCTTGGTTTACGTCGATTATTGCAGAGTCATGGCCAGTTTAGCATTGACCTGGACAAGTGTGCTGATTATGACAATTTATGAGGGTATTTCACAGATAAAGGGCATGACATCAGTCCTGGTAGGCATGACTGCGGTGATGGTGATGGTGAAAGAGTTAGGCTTGTGGGTAGGGAAGAGTGAATTTTCAGCTCTTCTAGATGGAGCTATGGAGGACAGAGGGGGTCTTACTCCAAGCATGAGGGGGTTCATACTTAACAAAAGCTAGAAGAGGGATCAAAGGTTAAAAATGAACTTGGATAAGTTTATGCATATCACAGTATGTATTTATATTTTGCATGAGATTGGAGTTCCTTAATTGAAATGAACTAAGAATAGATAACGTAAGCTTAATTTTGGAAAAACCTTGACATATGCCGAGTCAAATGTAGAACACAAACCCATCTCTTCCACAGTCAGTAAATGGTACCACCATTCATCCAATTATGTAATCCTGAAGCTTCAGAGTCACTCTGTGTTCTTCTCATTATCGCCCTTCCCATACCCAGTTCATTAGCAAATTTTATAGGCCCTATCTTCAAAATATATCCTGAATCTGGTGACTGTCCACTACCCTTACCACCTCTACCACCATCACCCTAGCCACTGTTATCTCTTGCCTGGGGTTTGGCAAATGTGTCCTAACAAGACCTCTTATTTTCAGATTATGTCACTCCCTTGTTGAAAATCCCCCTAAAGCTTCTCATCACTCTTAGAACAGAAATCAAAAGTCATTATTATATGCAAGGACAGGGGTCAATAAACTGTAACCTTCAGGCCAAATCCAGCCCACAGCTTGTTCGCATTTAAAATTTAAGCTAACATTTTAAATTATTTTTTAAAAATAAAAAAAATTATTGACTCTTTAAAATAATATGCTATTCTCATTTCACTGTCTATGAGTAAAATTTTACTGGAACAGCGATGCTCATTCATTTATGTATTTTCTTTCACACTACAGCAGCAGAGTGAGCAGCTATGGCTGAGGCCATATGGAGGCAAAGCCTAAAGTAATTACCAATACTGCCTGGTGTTTTATAGAAAAGTTTGCCACCTGCTGCCCTACGAGATGCCTACATTATCTGAATTCTGTAACCTCACCTTCTACCACTTTCCCTTGTTTCCTAAACACGTTTTGCTGAAGCTCTTTTATATTTTTTAGATTATACTTTATGTTCTAGGGTACATGAGCACAATGTGCAGGTTACATATGTATACATGTGCCATGTTGGTGTGCTGTACCCATTAACTCGTCATTTACATTAGGTATATCCCCTAATGCTATCCCTCCCCCCTCGCCCCACCCCACAACAGGCCCCGGTGTACGATGTTCCCCTTCCTGTGTCCAAGTGTTCTCATTGTTCAATTCCCACCTATGAGTGAGAACATGCAGTGTTTGGTTTTCTGTCCTTGTGATAGTTCGCTCAGAATGATGGTTTCCAGCTTCATCCATGTCCCTACAAAGGACATAAACTCATCTTTTTTATGACTGCATAGTATTCCAGGGTGTATATGTGCCACATTTTCTTTATCCAGTCTATCATTGATGGACATTTGGGTTGGTTCCAAGTCTTTGCTATTGTGAATAGTGCCGTAATAAACATACATGTGCATGTCTTTATAGTAGCATGATTTATAATCCTTTGGGTATATCCCCAGTAATGGGATGGCTGGGTCAAATGGTATTTCTAGTTTTAGATCCTTGAGGAATCACCACAGTCTTCCACAATGGTTGAAGTAGTTTACAGTCCCACCAACAGTGTAAAAGTGTTCCTACTTCTCTACATCCTCTCCAGCATCTGTTGTTTCCTGACTTTTTAATGATCACCATTCTAACTGGTATGAGATGGTATCTCATTGTGGTTT
>NW_012110230.1:384985-390214 GCF_000951045.1 Mandrillus leucophaeus
CCATTTACATTTAAGGTTAATATTGTTATGTGTGAATTTGATCCTGTCATTATGATGTTAGCTGGTTATTTTGCTCATTAGTTGATGCGGTTTCTTCCTAGCATTGACTTCCTAGTCTTTACAGTTTGGCATGTTTTTGTAGTGCCTGGTACTGGTTGTTGCTTTCTGTGTTTAGTGCTTCCTTCAGGAGCTCTTGTAAGGCAGGCCTCGTGGTGACAAAAGCTCTCAGCATTTGTTTGTCTGTAAAGGATTTTATTTCTCCTTCAGTTATGAAGCTTAGTTTGGCTGGATATGAAATTTTGCGTTGAAAATTCTTTTCTTGAAGAATGTTGAATATTGGGCCCCACTCTCTTCTGGCTTGTAGAGTTTCTGCTGAGAGATCCACTGTTAGTCTGATGGTCTTCCTTTGTGAGTAACCTGACCTTTCTCTCTGGCAACCCTTAACATTTTTTCCTTCATTTCACCTTTGGTGAATCTGACAATTATGTGTCTTGGAGTTGCTCTTCTTGAGCAGTATCTTTGTGGCATTCTCTGTATTTCCTGAATTTCAATGTTGGCCTGCCTTGCTAGGTTGGAGAAGTTCTCCTGGATAATATCCTGAAGAGTGTTTTCCAACTTGGTTCCATTCACCCCATCACTTTCAGGTATACCAATCAGACATAGATTTGGTCTTTTTACATAGTCCCACATTTCTTGCAGGTTTTGTTCATTTCTTTTTACTCTTTGTTCTCTAAACTTCTTTTCTCACTTCATTTCATTCATTTGATCTTCAATCACTGATACCCTTTCTTCCAGTTGATCGAATTTGCTACTGAAACTTGTGCATGTATCACATAGTTCTCATGCCGTGGTTTTCAGCTCCAACAGGTCATTTAAGGTCTTCTCTATACTGTTTATTCTAGTTAGCCATTCAACTAATCTTTTTTCAAGGTTTTTAGCTTCTTTGCAATGGGTTTGAACATTCTCCTTTAGCTCAGAGAAGTTTGTTATTACTGATCATCTGAAGCCTTCTTCTCTCAACTTGCTAAAATCATTCCCTGTCCAGCTTTGTTCCATTGCTGGCAAGGAGCTGCATTCCTTTGGAGGAGAAGAGTCACTCTGATTTTTAGAATTTTCAGTTTTTCTGCTCTGGTTTCTCCCCATCTTTGTGGTTTTATCTACCTTTGGTCTTTGATGATGGTGACGTACAGATGACGTTTTTGTGTTAATGTCCTTTCTGTTTGTTAGTTTTCCTTCTAACAGTAAGGACTCTCAGCTGCAGGTCTGTTGCAGTTTGCTGGAGGTCCACTCCAGACCCTGTTTGCCTGGGTATCACCAGTGGAGGCTGCAGAACAGCAAATATTGCAGGACAGCAAATGTTGCTGCCTGATCCTTCCTCTGGGAAGCTTCATCTCAGAGGGGCACCCAGCTAGCTGTATGAGCTGTCAGTCGGCCCCTGCTGGGAGGTGTCTCCCAGTTAGGCTACTCGGGAGTCAGGAACCCACTTGAGGAGGCAATCTGTCAGTTCTCAGGTCTCAAACTCTGTGCTGGGAGAATCACTACTCTCTTCAAAGCTGTCAGACAGGGACATTTAAGTCTGCAGAAGTTTCTGCTACCTTTTGTTCAGCTATGCCCTGCCCCCAGAGGTGGAGTCTACAGAGGCAGGCAGGCCTCCTTGAGCTGTGTTGGGCTGCACCCAGTTCGAGCTTTCTGGTGGCTTTATTTACCTACTCAAGCCTCAGCAATGGTGGACGCCCCTCCTGCAGCCTTGCTGCCACCTTGCAGTTAGATCTCAGACTGCTGTGCTAGCAGTGAGTGAGGCTGCGTGGGTGTGGGGCCCTCCGACCCAGGCACAGGATATAATCTCCTGGTGTGCCAATTGCTAAGACCATTGGAAAAGCACAGTATTAGGGTGGGAGTGTCCTGATTTTCCAAGTACCCTCTATCATGGCTTCCCTTGGCTTGGAAAGGGAATTTCCCAACCCCTTGCACTTCCCAGGTGAGGTGATGCCCCACCCTGCTCTGTGGGCTGTGACAACTGTCCAACAAGCCCCAGTGAGATGAACCGGTACCTCAGTTGGAAATGCGGAAATCACCTGTCTTCTGCATCACTCACGCTGGGAGCTGTAGAATGGAGCTGTTCCTATTCAGCCATCTTGGAACCTCCTGGTTTAGCATTTTTTGATAGGACAGGTTTGGTGTTGATGAAATCCCTCAGCTTTTATTTATTTGGGAAGGTCTTTATTTGTCCTTCAGGCTTAAAAGATATTTTCATCAGATACACTATTCTAGGATACAACTTTTTTGTTATTGTTGTTGTTGTTTGTTTGTTTGTTTTCCTTTAGGGTTTTAAATATTTCATAGCACTCTCTTCTGGCCTGTAAGGTTTCCACGGAAAAGTCTGCTTCCAGGCATATTGAAGCTGCATTGTATGTTATTTCTTTCTTTTCTCTTGTTCTTTAGGATCCTTTCTTTATCCTTGACTTCTGGAAGTTTGACTGTTAGATGCCTTGAGATAGTCTTCTTTAGGTTAAATCTGCTTGGTGTTCTATAATCTTCTTGGAGTTAACTGTTAATATTTTTCTCTAGGTTTGGGAAGTTTTTTGATATTATCCCTTCAAATAGACTTTCTACCCCATCTCTTTCTCTACCTCCTCTTTAAGGCCAGTAACTCGAACTCAGATTTGCCCCTTTGAGGCTATTTTCAAGATCCTATAGGTTAGCTTCATTGTTTTTTATTCTGTTTCCTTTTGTTTCCTCTGACTTTTTTTTCTAGTAGCCTATCTTCAAGCTCACTAACGCATTCTTCTACTTGATCAGTTCTAATGTTAAGATACTCTGATGCATTCTTCAGCATGTCAATTACATTTTCAACTCTAGAATGTCTGCTTGATTTTTAGAATTATTTCAATCTCTATTAAATTTACCTGATTGAATTCTGAATTCCTTTTCAGTGTGATCGTGATGGAAACACCCCTTTGACACCCACTACTGGGACTGCACTGCATCAGACCTGAAGCCATTACAGCACTGGGCCTTGCACAGGGCCCTTTGGTTGAGGGTGGCAACCTCCTCCAGTTCCTGCATGTGTCCAGATGCTACACTAAGAAAATAAGACATTAAAACAACAACAATGCTTTTCCAAACAACCGCAATAAAATTTTCTTTATTCATTTCATTAAGTCCTATTAAGTTAATGTTTGTTCTGCTGGATCTTGGGTTACAAGTCTCATGAATCCTGGGCCTAGTGGTGTGCATCTGTAATCCCACCTACTCGGGAGGCCGAGGTGGGAGGATTGCTTGAATTCAGGAGTTTGAGATGAGCCTGGGCAATATGATACTACCCTGTCTAGTTCTGTGGGCTATACAGGCATCTGCTTCTGGAGAGGCCTCAGGAAACTTACAATCATGGTGGAAGGCAAAGGGGAAGCAGGCACGTCTTATATGGGTGGAGCAGGAGAAAGAGAAAGAGCCTGAATTGTTCTTCTAATTTTTTGTATTTTTTCTGTATTCTCTTATATCTCACCAAACTTCTATAATATCATCATTTTGAATTATTTTTCCAGAAATTAATAAATGTGTTTTTCACTGGGATCTGTTGCTGGAGATTATTATGTTTCTTTGGAGGTATAATATTTCCTTGTTTTTTTCATGTTTCTGTGTCCTTATGTTGATATCTATACATCTGGTATAACAGTAGCTTCTTCCAATTTTTTGAATTTTCTTTCATAGGGGAAGTCTTTTTCCTAAAGACGTATCTATAGTGTTAGTTGGGTAGAGCACTTTGGCTTTGATTCTAGGTGCATGCAGTAGGGTAGTCTCTGTATGATTTCTTTGGCTGTAAACAGCATCAGTGGTACCTTTGATTTCCTCAGTGTCTTAGGGTGTGGTTGCTAGTGGCAACTGTGGTAAAGTTTTTCTGGAGACTGGGATGTCAGATGAGCCAGTCCTTGGGCTCTAGTGGTGACAGTGGTGAGCTGGACATGCCAGTAGCTGGGCCTTAGGGTGGTGTATGTTGGCAGCAGCGTTAATGGGTCCAACTGGGTTGATTCTTGGGTTTCCAGGCAACTTGCTTGGGTGTCAGTAGTGACAATGGTGGGCAGCACCAGTGGCTGGGTTCTTGGTCCCCTGGGCAGCCTGTATGCTGTGAGCAGTGGAAGTAGCAGTGGTAGAACAAGCCTTTGGTTCTGAAGTGGTCTGAACTGGTGTTGGTACTGGTTATGATGAGCAAGGTGGGCTAGTTCCCAGGCCTGCAGAGTGTATGTGCAGGTGGGTGTCTGTTATGGTGGTAGTGGCAGGATGGGTGGGCCCAACCTCAGGCCGTGGAAGTAGTGCTTAGGTGCCAATGATGATGCACCAGGCTGGACAATCGCCAGACCCCTGAACAGCATGCTTAGGCACTGGAGGGTTGGAGCCAGGTTGCATGAGCCTGTCCTCAGGAACCCCAGTGGTGTGTGCAGGTACTGGCTATGGTAGGCAGGGGAAGGTTAATCCTCAGGTCCCTGGCAGAATGCTTGGACAGGGGCAGCAGTGCCTGTGCTGGAGTCCTGCTGCTGGGCAGATGGGGTTGCTTTCAGTGGAACCAGTGGTAGGCAGGTGGCTGGAAAGCATGCACTTCCCTCATGTTTTGGATCTAGCAGTAGAAGCCCATAGCAGCAGTGGCTGCAGGCAGGTGAGTCTGTTCTCAGGGCAAGTGAAAATGCATGGTGACTCCACTGCTGGGGGAGGCAGGGTCACTGCCAAGGGCTTAAGCTTTGGCACTGGTGGCAGCAGCCAGCCACAAGAGTGGCTGCAGACAGGAGGTATCAACGGGGATTCAGCGATGTGGAGACATAGGGGCTTTGGAGGTCCAGGGGAGGATGCAGTGAGGTGGGGCCAGGCTCTCAAAATGACACCTTCCTGTAGCTACTTAGAACTCAGTGGTGGTGTGAGGCCCAGCACAATCCCCCTCTCTGGAGCAATGCTTTTGTGTAGTCTCCACACAGATTCCCATATTATTCTCAGGGCCCAGAAGGATTGAAGGGATCACCTGTGCTAGGGTTTCAGGAGTCCATGGTGGGAATGTGGACTACTGGGGATTTCATACCTTTTTCCCACAATGGGCAGCCTCTCAAGGCTCATAGCCAATCCTGGTCAAGCAGGCTGCCTCCCTTTCCACTTCATTCTTGCTTTAGGTGTTTCTTCTTAGTTCTTTGTTGAATTTCAGTGTTCTCTGTTAGATTATCTATTCAAAGAGTGATTATCTACTTA
>NW_012110230.1:393839-395036 GCF_000951045.1 Mandrillus leucophaeus
TCCAGCATCTGTTGTTTCCTGACTTTTTAATGATCACCATTCTAACTGGTATGAGATGGTATCTCATTGTGGTTTTGATTTGCATTTCTCTAATGGCCAGTGATAATGAGCATTTTTTCATGTTTCTGTTGGTTGCATAAATGTCTTCTTTTGAGAAGTGTCTGTTCATATTCTTTGCCCACTTTTTGATGGGGTTGTTTAATTTTTTTCTTGTAAATTTGTTTAAGTTCTTTGTAGATTCTGGATATTAGCCCTTTGTCAGATGGGTAGATTGTAAAAATTTTCTCTCATTCCCTAGGTTGCCTGTTCACTCTGATGGTAGTTTCTTTTGCCGTGCAGAAGCTCTTTAGTTTAATTAGATCCCGTTTGTCTATTTTGGCTTTTGTTGCCATTGATTTTGATGTTTTAGTCATGAGGTCCTTGCCCATGCCTATGTCTTGAATGGTATTGCCTAGGTTTTCTTCTAGGGTTTTTATGGTTTTAGGTCTAACAGGTAAGTCTTTCATCCATCGTGAATTAATTTTTGTATAAAGGTGTAAGGAAGGGATCCAGTTTCAGCTTTCTGCTTATGACTAGCCAGTTTTCCCAGCACCATTTATTACATAGGGAATCCTTACCCCATTTCTTATTTTTGTCAGGTTTGTCAAAGATCATCAGATGGCTGTAGATGTGTGGTATTATTTCTGAGGGCTCTGTTCTGTTCCATTTGTCTATATCTCTGTTTTGGTACCAGTACCATGATGTTTTGGTTACTGTACCCTTGTAATATAGTTTGAAGTCAGGTAGTGTGATGTCTCCAGCTTTGTTCTTCTGGCTTAGGATTTTCTTGGCAATGTGGGCTCTTTTTTGGTTCCATATGAACTTTAAAGTAGTTTTTTTCCAATTCTGTGAAGAAAGTCATTGGTAGCTTAATGAGGATGGCATTGAATCTATAAATTACCTTGGGCAGTATGGCCATTTTCACGATATTGATTCTTCCCATCCATGAGGATGGAAAGCTCTTCCATTTGTTTGTGTTCTCTTTTACTTCATTGAGCAGTGGTTTGCAGTTCTCTTTGAAGAGGTCGTTCGCATCCCTTGTAAGTTGGATTCCTAGGTATTTTATTCTCTTTGCAGCAATTGTAAATAGGAGTTCACTCAAGATTTGGCTCTGTTTGTCTGTTAATGGTGTATAGGAATGCTTGTTATTTTTGCACA
>NW_012110230.1:395086-492450 GCF_000951045.1 Mandrillus leucophaeus
ACACCTTCCTGTAGCTACTTAGAACTCAGTGGTGGTGTGAGGCCCAGCACAATCCCCCTCTCTGGAGCAATGCTTTTGTGTAGTCTCCACACAGATTCCCATATTATTCTCAGGGCCCAGAAGGATTGAAGGGATCACCTGTGCTAGGGTTTCAGGAGTCCATGGTGGGAATGTGGACTACTGGGGATTTCATACCTTTTTCCCACAATGGGCAGCCTCTCAAGGCTCATAGCCAATCCTGGTCAAGCAGGCTGCCTCCCTTTCCACTTCATTCTTGCTTTAGGTGTTTCTTCTTAGTTCTTTGTTGAATTTCAGTGTTCTATGTTAGATTATCTATTCAAAGAGTGATTATCTACTTACTATTTTAGTTCTTCTTTGTGGAGAAGATGGGTGCAAGAGTCCTCTAGTCAGCCATCTTGAAGACCTCCACAACACATGCTTTTATCTCTTGTGAGTATGTACCTAGGAGAGGAATAGCTGGACTGTGTGACTCATTGGTCATATATGTTCCTCCTTTTAAGCAACTGCCAAACTATCTTCTAAAATGGTTGAACCATTTTACATTCTCATCTGAAGTTTGTAAGATTTGCAGTTCCTCCTCATCCTCAACAACACTTGGAACAATAAACCTTAGTAATTTTTGCTAGCCTAAGGTAGTAATGGTACCTCATTGTGGTTTTCATTGAATATTTCATTGAATATTTCTAATGACTAACAATGTTGAGCAACTTTTCATGTGCTTATTTGCCATCCTTTTTTGTGAACTCTGTTTAAATCATTTGCTTGTTTCTTAATTGAGGTATCTGTTTTCTCACTTTTAAATGTTGAGAGCTCTTTATACATTCTAAATGTCAGTCCTTTGTCAGATATATACTTTGAAGATATTTTTTCATGGTTTGTGGCTTTGAAAGTCTGTGGCTTTAAATGTCTTAAAATAGCAGAAGGTTTCAATTTTGTTAAAGTATAATTTACCTATTTTTTCTTTTATGGATTGTGCTCTTGGTGTTCATAGCTAAGAAATATTTTCCTAACCATAGGTCACAAAGATTGTTTCATGTAAAATCTTCTATAATTTGTATAGTTTTAGGATTTACATTTAGGTATATAATTCTTTTACAGTTAAATTTCATATGCAGTGCAAGGCATGGATAGTATATTTTTTGCATATACACACACACATACACACACACACACACACATATATATATATATCTCCAATTGTTCCAGCACCATTGTTAAAAAAGACTATCCTTTTCCCACTGAATTGACTTTGTGCCTTTCTTGAAAATTAGTTGACCGTATATATGTGGATTTATTTCTAGATTCACAGTTCTGACCCATTGATGTATTTGTTTGTCTTTACACCAATAGCACAGTCTTGATTATTTTGGCTTTATAATAAATGTTGAATCAGGTACTGTTACTCTTCTAACTTTGTTTTTATTTTTCTAAATGATTTCACATTTCCAGATAATTTGTATTTACATATGAATATTATGATTAGCTTATTTTTTTTTTAATAAAAAAGCCTGCTGGAATTTTGAATGGGATTGGTAAATCTATAGATCAATTTAGGAAAAGTTGACATATTAACAATATTGACTCTCCTGACCCGTGAACAAGGGGTTCATTTATTCAGGTCTTCTTTAAATTTCTCCTAGAAATGTTTTTGCAGTTTTCAGTGTACAGGTCTTAAAACTTATTAGGTGAATTTATCCCTGAGTATTTCTTATTCTTTAAAGCTACTGTAAATGGTATTGTTTTTTAAAATTTTACTTTCTGATTCTTCATTGATGGTAGGTAGAAATATAATTGATTTTTGTTTATTGATCTTGTATCCTGCAACCAAGCTAAATTTACTTGGTAACATTTTTGGGAGATCCCACCAAAATTTTCTGAATAAACATATTGTTTATGAATAAAAACAGTTTCAATTTTCTATTTTCCTTTTCTTGCCTTGTTCCACTGGCTAGGACATTTGATGGTACAAGGTTAACAAAATGTACAGAGAGCAGACATTCTTTTATTGTCTGCACCTTAAGGAAAGTGTATTTGTATATTTGGTCTTTCACTATTAAGTGTGATGTTAGCTGTAGGATTTTTGTAGATATGCCCAGCATCTGATTAAGGAAAGTCTTTCATATTTTCAGTTTAGTGAGAGTTAAAAAATTATCTCTTTTATTTCAATATTTTTGGGGTAAAAGTGTTTTTTGGTTACATGGATGAATTGTATAGTGGTGAAGTCTGAGATTTTATGGCAGTGGTCACCAGAGTAATGTATATTGTAATCAACATGTAGTTTTTTATCCCTCATCCTCCTCCCACCAAGTGAGAGTTTTTATAAACAATGGATGTTGCCTTTTCTCAAGTGCTTTTTCTTCGTCTATTGATATAATCATATTAAAAATGTAAAAGTTTTTAAATTATGCTTAGTTACATTGGTTGATATTTGAACATTAAACCAACTTTGCATTTCTGGGATAAATCATACTTGGCCATAATGTATTACCCATTTTATAAATTGCTGATTTAGATTTGAAAATTTTGTTTAGACATCTTGCATCTATATACATAAAGAATATTGGTCTATAGTTTATTTTTTTCTTGTAATGTCTTTATCAGGTTTTGGTATCAGGGTAATGCTAGCCAGAATAGAATGAATTGAACAGTATTGATACTTCATATTTTAGAATATAAAATTTAAGACTTTTTCCATTAAAAGTAATGCAATGGTGTTACAAAAAAAATGGAACAAGTAAACATAAAGTAAATGAGGCATTCCTCTACAATATAAAGACACAACAGTCACTTTTCTTCTGATAGAATTTTAAAAAAGAGAGATACTTATGCTTTTTATATGTATCACTTATATTTTCTTAAGATATCTTAATCCTTGTTCACATTTCCTTATAGTTTTAAAACATCATTTTAAATGTTTGCCTTATATTCTATTGAGTGGATATAATATAATTGTACATATTTCCTAATGTCAGAATTTTCCTTATTATATTGGTAGTATAAATATTCTGTAAAGAATGTCTTAGAAAATATTGATTTCCCACAATTTGGATTACTCTGTTAGAATAAATACTTAGAAGTAGAATTACAGCACAAAATTTGTGAATATTTGTATGACTTTTACATGTTTTTGTAGAATGTTTTCAAACAAAAATAGGGTACCAGAGTCCTTGAGTCCAATGAAAATGTATTAAAATACGTAGAATTTAAGGTAGCATTAAATGTTCTATAAGAGCAAATTGATGGAAATGTTAACAAACTTCCAAAATTCTGTGTATATTTACTGAATAATTTAACTTTGGCTCAATATGTTTTTAAAATACAATAAATCACTTAATATTCATAATTTTGGAAAACCCAAGAACAGTTTTGGAAATTCCCAAACAATAATGGTCACAATGGATTGATGAACACAAATAAATAGATGTATATTATTAAGTGCATTAGGCAAGTATGGCAAGCTGTCTTTTGCTAGCTATGGAAGACTTGTTTAAAATTATTTTTATTATTCTCCAAATTATTTTTAAAAAGAAACTCTGCAAATAGGTTAGTCATCATTAAAGTGTTGAGTAAGATGTCTGAATAAGGTTATTTCTGTTTTCCAAAGGTTATTTTCTAGGAATGTCACAGAATTATATAGCATTTAAGTACGTTTATCTTACTTTTAGATATAACAAGATTCATACAATTTCTGAAAAGCAAATGGAAATGAGATAACTTATTAAAATAAGAGATTTTTGTAAAAAAGAATATATTATTTTGATTTCTATATTAGTCAGGCTTCTCCAGAGAGACACAACCAAAAGGAGATAGATGATAGATAGATGATTGATAGATAGATAGATAGATAGATAGATAGATAGATAGATAGATAGATAGATAAGAGTGCAAGCTGGAGATCCAGGGATGTTGATAGTATGCTCTGTCCAAGTTCAAAAGCCTCAGAACCAGGGAAGCTGATGGTGTAACTCTCAGTTTGAGGCCAAAGGCCTGAGAACCTGGGGGACCACTGGAGCAAGTCTTGGAGTCTAAAGGCTGGAGAGCCCAGAGTTCTTATGTCCAAGGGCAGATAGAGAAGAATCTCCCAGCTCCAGGAGTGAGAGAGAGAGAGAGAGAGAGAGAGAATTTGCCTTTTTACTGCCTTTTCTTGGTTCTATTTCAAGCCCCAGTTGATTGGATTGGTGCCTGTCTATACTGAGGGCAGATCTTCCCCACTCAGTCCACTGACTCAAATGCTAGTCTCTTCTGGAAACATTCTCACAGATACACCCAGAAATGATGCTTTGCCAGCTCTCTAGGTATTTCGTAGTGCAGTCAAGTTGACACCTAAAATTAAAGATCAGTTTTACCCCATGTTATCTGGGCACCCATATGCATCTCCTTACGCCATACCTAATCTCCAAATAAAAATAACAAGGTGATAGTTCCACCTAACATGCAACTATCCTGCATACAACCAGAAATGTACAAGTCTTTAGCCCAGAAGACAAGGTGAAGTCCTTGGGCAATGTTTTACCTTTTTCCTGATCTCCTGTAACGTAAATACTATGATCTAAAATTAGTAATATTAAATGCTGATATAAATAAATAAATTATGAAACAAAGATATTTGCATAATATATGCATATATTCAATCATATTTCTAACAAAATAAGGAAGAAATGCTTATAATGATTATAGTCCTCATTTCTGTAACTGGTCACGCAGTTGTAGTTGGTATTTATGACTACTTTATTCTACTCGATCTGTATATTCCTTGCCTTTAGGCAAGCACCTTAGCTGCTTGTGGTTCTTCACCTGGAATACTAACCCAACCCTTCATTCCTGGAGAATCTAGGCCATTCAAAGTCTTGCCTGGATTGGGTTATTATAATTTCCCATTGATCTTAGTCACAGGACATGGTAACACTAAGGGATGCCCTAAGGAAAATCCTGTATTCCAGACATACTCTTCCTTACCTCCATTGCAGAGTAGTAGTCCAATTTCCCCTTGGTAGTCTGGATCAATCACCCAGTCCAATATTGTAACTCCCTGCTTAGCCTATTGATTCAGAGGCATGAGGAACCCAAAGTGGCCAGGTGGCAAAATAGTTTCCAGTTCAGTGGAATCACTGTATCTTCTGGTGGAAAAATTCCTCCCTCTGGAACTAACATCTCTAGACCAGCAGAGCATAAAGTTGAGGGAACAGGAAGCAAAAATTTTACTAGTGGGTCACTAGGGGTAATGGTGAGTGGTGCCATTCCCATTTCGACCTCATTGATTCCTGGACCTGTGGATCCTCGCTATGGGAGATATAATACTGTATTATTGGACACTGACTCAGGGCATTGTATACAGCCTTCTGTAGAACCTTGCCCCAACCCTGCAAAGTATCGTCATCTAGTTGGTGTCATAACTGTGACTTCAAAAGGCCATTCTACTATTCCATTAAGCCAGCTGCCTCAGGATAATGGGGAACATAGCAAAACCAGTGAATTCCATGAGCATGAGCCCACTGTCACTTTTCTTTGACTGTAAAGAGAGTTTCTTGGTCAGATGCAATGCCCTGTGGAACCCCATGATGATTGATATTTATTGTCTTATCTGTTTTTACAAAACCATTTTCAATACTTAATATTTTAAATTTACATATCATTATCATTTTGTTTTAAATCAAGGCACATTTTCTTTAAAGTCAACATGAAAATATTTTAAGTAAAATATGTTATTATAGCATTTAATATCATAATTCAATATAATAACACTAATGGGTTAACAATGACCTTTATTAGAATCTTTATAAGATTTTTTTTAAAATCTGGGGCCGGGCGCGGTGGCTCAAGCCTGTAACCCCAGCACTTTGGGAGGCCGAGACGGGCGAATCACCAGGTCAGGAGATCGAGACCATCCTGGCTAACACGGTGAAACCCCGTCTCTACTAAAAAATAGAAAAAACTAGCCGGGCGAGGTGGCGGGCGCCTGTAGTCCCAGCTACTGGGGAGGCTGAGGCAGGAGAATGGCGGGAACCCGGGAGGCGGAGCTTGCAGTGAGCCGAGATCAGGCCACTGCACTCCAGCCTGGGCGACAGAGCGAGACTCCGTCTCAAAAAAAAAAAAAAAAAAAAAAAAAAAAAAAAAAAAAAAAAAAAAAAAAATCTGGTACTACATGTTTTTCTCCAATCAAAAAAAAAAAAAAAAAGTCAATGAGGCATGATGGTTTATGCCTGTAATCTCAGCACTTTTGGAGGCTAAGGTAGGAGGATGGTTTGAAGCCAGGAGTTTGAGACCAACCTGGGCAACGAAGTGAGACTCTATCTCTTCAAGAAAAAAATAAGTCATATTATAAGATTGTTGTAATGTTCATCTTGTCAAAATCATGTATTTCATAACTGTGGAAAAACATTTTCCCCTTAATGGTATGCATTTATGACAGCCATGAAAATACACCTTGCTGACCTCCAATTATGGGGATTATAATTGACCAAGATTATAATTGACCCTAGCTGCTGCCCTCTGAAATCTATTACCATGTTTGCACTGAGGCCACTCTTACCATAGGGTTCTCTAGTTAATGGCTGAGCTTGACAGAGATGGTAAGGCAGACCTGTTACTGAAAGATACAGGGCTCCTCTGATGGCCTGCTTTGGCTCGTGCTCACTAATGTTTTTCATGGAACTTCAGTAGATTACATGGCAGTCTAAGATGCTGCCTTCCTTTCACCCTTTCTTCTTCCTCTCTTCTCCCCTTTCCTTCATCTGGGGGCACACTTGCATCTTGATTTGACAACTTTTAACTCCTCCCATTTTTTCTCACATGAGCATTTTCCCTAATAAAATTTTTGCATTGTTAATCTCATCTTAATCACTGCTTCTCATAGGAACGAGGCTAACACATCAATATAGAAAAATCTGAATTAAAACCATAACCAACCATAATTGCTATTTGTTTGCTTTAAAATTATACATAGGGTTAAATTTATATTGAACACACAGACACACACACACACACACATATACACACACACATATATATATAATTTTTTTTTTGAGATAGGGTCTCACTCTATCACTCAGGCTGGAGTGCAGTGGCACGATCTCAGCTCACCGCAACCTCCACCTCCCAGGCTCAAGTGATTCTCGTGCCTCAGCCTCCTGAGTAGCTGGGATTACAGACATGTACCACCATGCCCAGATAATTTTTGTATTTTTAGTTGAGATGGAGTTTCACCATGTTGGCCAGGCTAGTCTTGAACTCCTGATCTCAAGTGATTCTCCCATCTCAGCCTCTCAATATGCTGGGATTACAGGTGTGAGCCACCATGCCCACCTGAACATATACATTTTTAGATATAGTGCATGCTCCTAAGTCTTGCCTATAGTTTCAGTATGACAGATGCATTCATCAAACATCATCTACCAATTAGATGTCTTGTGCTTCTGATTGAAGGTGCATGCTCAATGTCAAGTTCAGCAGAGGTACCTAAACAAAACTTTTTGAAGGACAAACACATTAACAAAGCCAATGAATATTTTTTAAAACTTTTTTTGTGCCCCAGAGATCAAAGAGCATAGGATGTAGACAGATATGTTCAAATTTTAAGCATAAAATAACTTTATGGTGACATACTGCCACTAAAATATAAAGGGATTGTATACAAAGGACTACAACACGTTACTTGGGAAATAATACTAATTACGAAAAGGGAGCTTTTTTTTCTAATGTAGCAATGCTGTGAACTCAGTCAGTAGGATTGTTACCCCGAGTTGCTTTTCTGATGATGACTGCATTTTGCCCTGGAGCCATTTATCTGGTTCCTTTTAAAACCAGCAATATTTGCTTCCAAGATGGCTGAATAGCATTTGGGTGCAGTCTGGTCATGGATATTTTCTCTTTACACCTCTGTGTTATTCAATAAGTGCTCAAACTATGACTTCACTGTCATTAATAGTGGGCTCTAAGCAGTTAATTAAAAGGCTCACACAAAAGAATTACAAATAGCAAGACCCGTAACATTTGTCTGGAAAGTGGGGTGTTTAATAGGTCCACTGTTCCTTCCCTCCAGCCTTTGGCAGGAAAGATTCCTCTTGCACTACTCATCAGAATTTTCTTGGATTTACCTATAGGCTGTGTAAGACTTTCAGAGAGAGTAGTAGGTTCAAGGTGATTGTAAAATTAAATTTTAAAAGATTTTTTAAAAGGAACAAAGAATGATTTTGAGTAGATGGGTCATTTAAATTTTAGAGTTAGTTTCACCATAAAAATTAATCAAACCATCTGGTTTTCACTGAAAGGTATAACATAATACAATTTTAGTTCTGAATTTTAAGTAGCTTGTGTAAATAAACTTTAAAAACAATGTACAATTTTACATCAGGAACTAACTTACTGTTACAATTTTATTGTAGAATTAATATTAATTAACATACCTGAAAGAAATGTCTGGCATTTTCTTAATATATAAAATGTATTAAAAGGTAAAATGGGAGGTTCATTAACCTAGGAGCACCACAAAGATAGTATAAAAATCTTTTGTACTAAAAATAAAGGAATATGATTTATAATTCTAGGGACAATTCCGAAAATAAAAGCAAATTAAGCATTAAAATCATCATTTTGTAGCACTTTGGTTGAAGGTCCTCTCACTGCTCCAGTTATACCTGCCTTGCCTTTGTCTCTTTTAATCATCATGTATCTTCCTTCCTCCGGTCCCCAGCATTCAGAGCTGAGAGTGGCATGAGAGGTGTCTCTGAAGCCTCAGGGTGACGTGATGGGAGCCCTGGTGCCCTCACTGCCTGCACTGCCAGGGCTTAATTAGCTCAGCTAGTATAACTTAAGGCGAACTCTTCTAAAGCTGAGATTCATGTTACATTAGCCTTAGTGACACCTTTTAATGCATATGGGATTTTTCTCCCTGTATTTCAAAAGTGCTTGGGGATTTGCAGGATTGTGCATAGAACTCAGTTTCAACTATATTCGTATATATACAGACACACACATCATACAAATATGTTTACATATATTTCAGAGGAAAATGTAAATTTGGAAATAAATTAAAAAATGAAATCAACAGTATTTTAAAAATGTTTTACATTGTATTTTTTAAAAAAAGATTATGAATATAATTCTATTAGTTGTTATTGAATTGCTTACTCTACGTGCCCCCAAAGTGCATGCACGTTGACTCCAAGAGGCTTGAGAATTCTTTTCTCTTTTTATTACTGTATCTGGAGATTCTGGAATGATGCGTGACACATTTATTGAATGAACAAATAAATGAATGAAAGAAGGAATGAAGTTTTAAAATGACAGTTATGTAACTTTTCTAATTTTCTAACTAAGGAAAATAATAACTCTTTCGCAAAGTTGTGAAGAAGATTAGATGATACAACACAGGTATGCTCTCAGCCTAATTATTGGAAAAAAAATATTGGTTGCCTTTTCTTCTAGAGAGTGGTCCTGCAAATGTTTGACGTCGACCCTGTGGGAGGCATTTTGGAAATCAGTTGGGGTGTCCTTGGTTATGAAAGGGAGAAGTCATTAGTATTGTCAGGGATGCTAGATGTCCTCGACGGCATGGGAGAACTACACACAATAAAAACTGCCCCATGTCATAGATGACTTTTGATTGTCTCACTGGACATTCATGTAGGTGAAAAACTTGTTTATAGTTATTGAAACTAGGACCTCACTCCATATTACATATAAAAACAAAATATTTGTACTGAGTATAAATTGTCAAGAATGCAACTAGCATGCAAGTGAAGTGAAGATTGAACTTTAAAAAATATTTTCAGTGGAAAGCTTAGTATTTGTGGTATTTCAAAATAGTTTTAAAACATTTGAATCATATGAAAGGATGTAAAATGAAAAACAAAAATCTCCCTTCTCTCACTTCTATTCCTAGCTCCAGTCCTAAAGATAATTCTTTTTGAACAGTTTCTGGTTTTTTAGGTCTTTTGCAATTTTAATTGTCATTTCACATAAATGAAACTTAACTGAAATTTCAGTATGAGCTGAAATTTATATTGACATTTCTTAGTACATCAACCTCAAACAATATCAGTGTATTTAACACTACTTTCCCTTCCTCTCTTTCTATCTGCTAGTTATCTATTATTTTTACATTAAAAAATTTATAAAATATATTCTGTATTGTGTGAGTCTTCTATGCTTTTTTTCTGTAGGTCAGTTCTTTAAAATTAA
Organism: Mandrillus leucophaeus; assembly: GCF_000951045.1. NCBI lineage: Eukaryota > Metazoa > Chordata > Mammalia > Primates > Cercopithecidae > Mandrillus > Mandrillus leucophaeus. The sequence continues at coordinate 405,287 of NW_012110230.1, forward strand.
ATGAATATTTGAAGTGTAATTTGGATGTAAGTATTATAAACTGGAGAAAAACTGATACGAATGGGCCCATTAAAACAGGGAATTTTATTTTATATTACAATTCTCTGTTTAAGAATAATACAGTCTTAGAATCCAATAGAATCCCTTATTTTCCTGTCAGCTTTTCTTGTTCCCACTCATTCTTGTTATCGAATTCATTTTTTTTTGTGGGTATTCCTCATGCTTTTTTGGAGTATTTATTCAAGCACTTTTTTCATATGAGTGCATGAAAGGTAATTTTCTTTAACTTGGTTTTGTATATCCCCAAGGGTCTTTCTCTCTTAATGTCTTCTCTTACATTCGATAGTTTCAATTTTGTCTCAAATTGTGGAGAGGAAGTTGTTTCAGAGTGTTCTAGCACTCATTGATGCTAAAGAGAAGACTGATATCTATGAGTTTGTAAGGTGTCGGATTTTCCACTGTGAAAGCTTTCCTGATTTTTCTGTTTATTTTTAGAATCTAGATTATTTACAGGCATAGACATTTTCTTCCTTTATTACTGGTAGGCTCTTGTAATCAGAATATGTAACTATTTTTTAACTCAACTTTTGAGTTAAAAATAAGAATTTCTATTTTATTATTTTCTACTTCTATTATTTCCAACTTCTATTATTTCCATTTTCTTACATCTGGAGCTATTATTACTAGATATTTAAATTTTGGAATCTCTATGTTTCTTAACTTTTCTTTTGTCCTTTGGGCAAATGAATCATTCTATGTCTCAGTTTTCTTATATATAAAATGGGAATGATAATAATAGTATCTTCTTAGATTGTTCAGTAATGCCAAGTGCTTAGAGCAGTGTCTGGCATATATTAGGCGCTAGATAGGTACTCTGTGGCATATAGTAGGCCTATATATAACTCTGTATTATGGGAAGTTTCCTTGATTTTATCTCCCTAATTAGCTTAATTGAGAACTGTCCTTTCTACTATTCAAATATTCACTGAATATTATAATAGCAATCACATTAGCAAATTCCCAAGTCTCTTATTTTCTAATTGCTATTTTTTGTAGCACCTCTTTTTTAAAAAAAATTGCTTTCTGATCCCTGTGGACCATATACCTGCACACGGACATATTTAATTAACTAATGTTTACTGTGATTACTGGTACAGATGACTTTAATCTAATTTAATAATAATTATAATAATTTCAAAATTAATAACAATGTTATCCAATTCCCAAATGCTTCAACTTAGCTTCTTTCTTTTCCTGTTTTCTATTAGACTGAGTTATCTGATTCTCTCTCTTCCTCACACTATTGGTTTGAAGTGACAGATTCCATCCTAGTCTTTTAATTATTACCATGGAATTTTATTATGTATATCTGACATAAAAGTTTAAATTTTATACATTTTGGCCAAGTAGAACAAGGGCCTTACAATGATTAAACTCTAAACTTAAATGCTATTTTTGTCTAATTTATTTTTCCTTTTATTTTAAAATTACTCACGTTTATAAATTTTTTTGCTTACTGTTACTTCTTGCAAACACTTCCCTCTTCTGCGTCCAATTTCCTTTTACTCAAACTGTGCTGTTTATAAGTTCTTTCTGCCAGAAAAGGAGGACACCCCAAGACAGCATTCTTCAATCTTGCACAGGAAAGAATTCAAGGCGAGAAGGGGTAGTTTATTGAAAGCTACTCAGTTACAGACAAGGGCGACCTCATCTTTGTCTTAAGTTTTTCTTAGATAGGGATCTTATCTATGTAAAAGCTAAACTAAACGATCTACATGCAAGTGGACTGACGACATGACAAAATTTATTATTCTACTGAGTTAAAGAAAGCTATCATTGTTTTCTTTTAGTGCATAAATACATCAAAGCATAACTATAATTATCTTGGAAGCACATATTGTTACGGGTATTAGGACATCCGGGCTTTCTGTTGTTGTAGGAGTGCGTCCTTGCAGGTATCTTTAGGCTGTGTCCCAACTGTAAACGTCTTATGACTATGGGTCATGACAGGCAAGGAATGTGCCTTGCTACTCTCAAGATGGAGCTGAACTTAAAATGGCATTACTCGTCCAGGTGCGGTGGCTCACGCCTGTAACCCCAGCACTTTGGGAGGCTGAGGCGAGTGGATCATGAGGTCAGGAGTTAAAGACCAGCCTGGCCAAGATGGTGAAACCTCGTCTCTACTAAAAATACACAAAAAAAAAAAAAAAAAAAAAGGTGGTATTACTCGGGCTCTCCTAGGCGCCTGCTTCCCTAACACTTTCACTGAGAATCTTTTGGTACTAAACTCACTCTTTGAAAGCCTAAAAATGTCTTTATTTCGCTCTTTTTCTTGAAAATGCACTTGGAAGATATCAATTCATTGTTTTCGGACCTCTTCGTATTGTCTATTTTTATAGGTAATTTGTCCTTTATTCTCAGTTAAGTTTAAGATTTTCTTTGTCTTTGATATTCTGCAGTTCATCTACAATGAGTCAAGAAGGTACTTCCTTTTATGATAGACTTTTGAACAACATGGGGATTAAGGATGCCGACCCCCTTATGCGGTTGAAAATCCACATATCCAAGTATAACTTTCTTTTTTTTTTTTTTTTTGCTTCAAACTTCTTCTTCTCCCTTTTTTTTTTTTTTGGATTGACAGGGTATATGTCTAGGTTTGTTAGATGGGTATATTGCGTGATGCTGAGGTTTGAGCTTCTAAGGATCCTATTGCTCAAGTAGGGAACATGGTATCTAATAGGTAATTTTTCACCCCTTGTCACCCTCTCTCCCTCCCCATTTTGGACACATATAATTTTTGACTTCCCAATAGTCTACTGTTGACCAGAAGCCTTACTAATAACATAAACAGTCAAATAATACATATTTTGGTGGCTACAATATTATTACAATAGTACAGTATGTAGTTCAGTTAATTTTATGCGGCTACGATTTAATATTGCATTTTACATTTGTTTACATTTATGTGAACTGTGAATGGCACGATGTATGGTCTATAACTGGATGTGTAAGTTTTGATAAATTTTAACTTTTTATAATAGATTTGTGTACATTTTATGACAGTAAATAATAAAGGCGACTGATACCTACATGTATTTTATTCATCCATAACATACCTAACTTAAAAATTATTTTTTCAGTATTTCTAGGCAATGGGGTTTGTCTGTGAGGATTTTTTTTCAAATTATCACAAATCTCCAAAAAATTTTTCCAATTTGTTTTTGAAAAAGAAATCCATGTGTAAAATGGACCCATGCAGTTCAAACCTGTGTTGCTCAAGGGTCGACTGTATTTATTTTTCCTTAAGTTTTTGTCTGATTTTATGATTCAAATCATTACAAATTTTGAAAAAAATTCAGCAATAATCTTCTTTGAATATTGCCTCTCTTCTTTTTTTTACTCTTTCTGAAACCCCTCTTACTCGATGGATCCTCACAATTTACTTCCATGCTTTATAACCTCACTTTACTATTTTCTATCCTTTCATGTCTCTATTTGAATATTTTTCTAGGTCTGTCTTCTAGTTTACTAATTATATTTCCGACTGTCTAGTATGTTGTTTAGCCCATTCATTTGGTTTTAAGTCTCAATCACTGTGTTGTGCATTTCCAGCTATTACATTCAGTTTACTTTCTAATTTTTTTTTAAATACTATCATATGTTTCTTGTAGTTTCTATCTCCTTTTGCCATTTAAATTATTTTAAATAAAACTACGTTATGGTCAATGTATGAGCAGTATGTTAAGTTCTTGAAATGCTGTTTGTTATACCTTCTGACTCTTACTCATGCTCAATCATTTTTGCATGTGTTTTGTAATTTTTGTTCGTGAGCTGATCTTCAGTGGATTTTTTTTTTTTTTTTTTTTATGACAGTTCTCAGGTCCTGTTTGTTGAAGGGTTGATACAGAACAGTTTTGGATGTGCTTCTGCCAGGCAAATGGATATGGTGGGACCAGACTGCGGACAACTTTTACATTATATTTTTTGCATTGAGAGAGTCTCTCACTAAATAGATGAAATTGTAACTCCAAATTGTCATGGGACTGTGACATGCTTTTTTCCCCTATATCCCTAAACTCTGGACAAAGATAAATTTTCTTGCTACACACAGGGACTATTGAGCAGTATTTTTCTCGTCTTTCACTGAGAAGATAGTCTTTTGAGAAGCCTGGTTTTATATACGGGACTGAGTTTCAATTACTGCATATCTATGCACCAAAGATTTCTTTTTCTATGCCTGAATGGCTGTTAGAATCCAACTGCCTTGCTAAGATTCATTTCTTGATGTGACAATATTACTGTATTTCTTTATGGTCCTGTTTTTCCATTCCCTCTTTTGCTTCTGTCACTTGGAAACGTCCCTTTCTTTTCTTTCAAGTCCAATTTTGTAGTAATTTTTATTGTTGCTGTTTTATTTCATGTATCATTGATACGCATTTTAGCTCCTTTTATCACTGCCTACCAATTTGCCCCCACGGAAATTCTAATCATTTATACATTTTGAAGTTCATTTCTTTTTTTCTTTAAATTATCTGTTTTCTCTGATGGCATTTCCCTACTTTCTGTGCTGAGGTATCTGAAATTCTTATTTTTTGTTTATATTTTTGAATAAAAAATTGGTTAGCTTATCATAGGCATTTGATATGGTTTTCTCTTCCTTTCTTTCTTTTTTCTCTCTCTTTCTCTCTTTCTTTCTCTCTCTCTCTCTTTCCTTTCCTTTTCTTTTCTTTTTCCCCAGGTTTTCACCCTGTCACTTAGGCTGGTTGGCTCACTGCAGCCCCAAACATCCAAGCTTAGTCAATCCTCCCATTTCGGTCTCCTGAGTAGCTGAGACTACAGGTGTGTGCCACCACACTCAGCTAATTTTCTTATTTTTTGTCTCACTATGTTGCCCAGGCAGGTCTCGAACTCCTGGCCTGAAGTGATTCTCCCACCTCAGCCTCCCTAAGTGCTGGGATTTCAGGTGTGAGCCACCACGCCCGGCCTGGTGTGGGGTTCCTCTAAAGTTTCATAATTCTCTTTTCTGACATGCCACTTCCTTAAATAGGAGGGCTAGTTCTAGACTCTATAATTTTCCCAGACCTGTTGGAACCTTCATTATTACTACCGCTTTACTATAGGATGGAGTGCTTTAGTGTGTTTTACCACTGGATGGAGCTGCCTTCTCTTTGAATTAATTTCCTCAGTTACCTGATGTGATGGTTTATCGTTACCTTTGACTCTATTCTGCTCCTCTTACCTTTGACTCTATTCTGCTCCTCTTGCAGGCTTTGAAAATATAATAAATTCTTCTCCAGGTAAAAAAGCAAGTTTGAGTTTTATCCTTGAGGGCTAAAACATATACTTCATATACTTTGTATATGAGGAGGCAATGAGTGAAGGAAAGTTGCCTAAATGATTTGGCTATGCCAACAGCAATTATATATTTAATTGTCACCACAGTCCACCCCTTCTCTTGGTGGTAGCTGCTTCTGAACTAATAGCTCTCCAGGACCTTTTTGAAAAGAGTCATTCTTACTTCTGATGTTTTGGAATAAAACTTCCTGACTTGTTTTCTTCATCAATTTGAAATTTTTTGACCCTTCTTCTAACTTTCCAGCCATCTTATAGTTCCATTCCTTTAAAAACACTGATGTCTTTTCAGTGAGACCTCCTTAATGAGAAGAAGATGCATGTATTCAGTCTGCCATCCTAAATCAGGCACCCTTATCAATATTCTAGAAGGAAAGCATTTAAATAAAAGAGCAAATGTATTTTAAAGTTTTTATAGTAATTTAAGTAAAGCATACAAATATAAAAATGAACAAATATAAATGTACATCTCAATGAATTTTTATGACGTGAATACCCATGTGTCTAGATCATGAAACAAAATACTGCCAGGATCCTGTTTTGGCAAGGGAGAGATGTAAGATTTGTTCCCCAAAAAGATCATACTTCTACAAGTGGAGAAGTGCCTCTCTCAGCTGTCTCTTGGCCAATTTTTGCTCCTACTCCATTGGATAAATGAACATTTTGAAAGTTCTTTCATTTTCTGGTTTTATTGAAAACTATCTTTGGACACTTGCAGGTTGTCACAAGCCATTTCTTCCCTTTAGCCACCGAACCACACTTGCCTGAGAGATTTTGGACTATTTCCTAAGGAGACTATTTTGGTCTTTATAACATATTGTCCTTATACTGGTCACTGCCATCAGAATGAGTCTAAGTAGCTCTTTCAGGTAGTTCAGAGGTTATAGCAGTTTCGTCTTTCTAGTATAGAAATTTGAAAAATTTAGAGATGTATCAGGATTTTATATAAATAAATATGCTGAGTAATACAATAAAATTTTAAAGTTCCCCATAATTAGAAAGCTGCAAAAATCATAATGCTCTACACATAGTTGCTAATAACTGTGGAATTCTTTCAGGTTTCATTTCCATATATTTAGTTGATCCTATCAGCTAGAGATTTCTTCAGGCCCCTTTTCCACCTAACTCAGTCCATCTTCAGTAATTTAACTATTACACGCATATAAAAGCTTTTTCATGGTTCACTGGATCAATAATTCATCATGGCTTTCAAGTGTATTCAGATTATTTGTCATCTTTTTTTAAACAAAAAAGTTTTTGGATTATTTTTCATCTTTTAAAGCAAGTGGCTTCTGTATAGATTATGATTGAACTTTTCGTTTTCATCTGAAGTAATTGTCTGCTCTGGGGTTTTCCTTCTTCTCTGCTGCCCATCTTTCTTTTATCCTGGAGACAAGATATGTTCACGGATCTAGCAACAATTCCACATAGCAGATGAGAAGGGCATGGAACACAGGGGAAGGGGCAGCAAGAATTAGCAGTAGAAAAGAGCAGAAAGGCAGGTATTCTAGACCATCATTCAGCTGAAAGCTATGGGACACTACTGAAGGATATTAAGCAGTGGAGCAGCATGGCATCCCAGTTCTTACCCATTCTATATAGAGAAGAGAGAGTCCAAAAACCACAGTTTCCTTCATGTTACACTCTAGTTCAAAAATAATGCCCCCCTATGACCTTCTGAATCCACATCAGATTTCCTTCAGATATCTAGATGGGTGAGGTCACTAACTGCTGCAATTAACATTAAAATGTTTTAACAATACTAAATTATGATTATAAATAAGATGAACAAGTGCTATGACAAGTTAGTGAGATAGATTAAATCAGAATTAGGTCATTATGGGCATGAACATTCATTAAAGAGATGAAAATTGAGAGTTATATTTTAGCAAATATATGTGTATATATTTATGTGTTTAATTATATGTTGAATAAAGACTGATGTGACTGAGCAGAGAGGTATTTCAGGAAAGGAGAATTACACAGACACAAGAGTGAGTATGAACACCACATGTGAAGGATCATGAAAACCCTCCCATGATTAGATAGAATTGAACAGACTGGAAGCTGGAGATAGACTGAATCAGAAAAAAGAGGATCAGGGATGAAGTCCTTAATCTGAATGAGTGTAGGTTCTTGCAAACAAAATAAAAAATTTTATTTAAGAGAAATTCTTAGAATATATTTTTATTTTGAAATGTGGTGAGGTTCAAGGGAAACTTAAAGGGAGAAATCTTGAAGCAAAAGAGATTTAGCCCCTATCAAAAGGCTGTATTTTGACAAATGGATACTAAGCTAAAATAATAAACGTGTTAATCAGAGTGTAGGGTACTGAGGTGAAGAGAGGTAGGAAGGGACTTCAAGGAGCTGGGGGCAGCTATAGAGAAGGAGTGCTGATGGAAAAGTTGGCTCCATCGAGTGAGCGCTGAGCAGTGGAGACTACTGGAAAACTAGCGAAGCAGGAATAAAAAAGTGTGTAGAACTCAAACAACTCAAACACTGCTTTGGCTAGAACCTTCTCTAAGAGAATTTAACAATGTAACTCATGATGCCTTCAGATTTTCTCAGCATGTTATTCTGAATCTCTATTAACAATTGTTAATAGAAATAAAGGGAACAATATGTAATGACAAAAAATACAGCTTATGAAGGGGGGGAAAAAAAAGGACCCCAATAGGAATGAGGCATTATCTATACTCTATGGAATGTAATAAACATTTTTAACGGCTTTTGTTCAAAATCTAGTGTTGCCCTTTCTTTTTCCCCCCTCACTGTCCCCTCTCTCCCTCTCTCCCCCGCCTCCTTCTTTTCCTTCCTTCCTTCCTTGCCTTCCTTCCTTCACTTCCTTCCTATCAAGATAAAAATAATTGACAGTCTTCATCAATGAGAGCTGTTATATCTCCACTCTGAAGAATTAAAAAGAAACCCTAAAGTAGCCTTAAAATGATGCATAGGACACAACTGGGTTGAATAGAATCCTTTGGAGGACATTATTCATCTGCAAGTCTTGAGAATTTGATGTTTTTGTGCGTGTATGATTTGTGTGTTAGTTGTGTTAATTATACATGTTTAGAAAAATACTTTTTGTTGAACAGTGTAAATGTCACTCTCATTAGCCATCATTATTACCCATCAGGATGAAGGCACTTTCAATGAATGATAACTTCCCCTCATATTTCTGTGGATGCATACAAATGTAAACTTTGTTTTTTATGTTCGTTCATCTTATTTTCAGCATCAGTAATGCTTCCTTCTTTCAAAATGTTTTCAAACCAACTTCTAAACTTGAAAAATAAAAATTGGCCTTATGATAAACTACTAGCTTAAACTAGTTCAGATTAATTCATGGGGAAAAGAGAGAGCAAACTCACAGAAGGCAACTAAATTCTAATAATGTTAGCCAGGTAGTTTGAAAGGAGAAAGTTGGAGAGGTACAATTTGATACGGATAATTTAAACTGTCCAGTTTTAGCCTGACCAATGCAAATGACTCTATCTTTACCCCATTTCCAACTGGATTCTCCCTATTTAGATATAGTCGTCAGTGGGCTTTTGCTAAAATATGCTTTCTAAAAGAAACTACCTGACAGTTAAAAATGATGATATATAAGTTCATCCAGTCCTCTGGCATTATTATTGAAGCAGGGCTATAAAAAAATCTTACGCTTTTCAGGCCAGGAGTGGTGGATCACGCCTGTAATCCCAGCACTTTGGGAGAATGAGCAGGTGGATCACTTGAGGCCAGGAGTTTGAGACCAACTTGGCCAACATAATGAAATTCCATTTCTACTAAAAGCAGAAAAAATTAGCCAGGTGTGGTGGAGGGTGCCTGTAATCCCAGCTACTGGGAAGACTGAGGCATGAGAATTGCTTTACCATGGGAGGCAGAGGTTGCAGTGAGCCAAGGTCACACCACTGCATTTCAGCCTGGGTGACAGAGACTCTAACACACACACACACACACACACACACACACACACACACACAGTCTTATGCTTTTCAAATAATTTTTGTGTCTATTTTGACCCCTGTAATAACATGCTGAGATATGATCAGAAACTCCTAGAGAATGTCTCCCTAAAATCCTTACTTGTGGTTACACTAAGACCCAAAGAAGGAAAATCATCTGCCCAAGGTTATATTAATAACATCAGTAATTAGTGGATACAGTGCATTTATTATGTTGCACAGTTGATACTGGGCACATAGGAGATAACAAATATTTGCTAAATTATGGTGTTCTTATTTAAATATGTGCAAAACTGAAAGACATAAAAAAGTGGTGACTTAAGTGAGGTTTCATAAGTTAATGATAAAACTGGAACTGGAAATTTGAATCACAGTTCATTTTCTTTTCCTTCTCTATCTCTGGACCTGCCATACAATTGAAGATCTAGATTCAGATGACTTTTTTCAAGCCTGGAACTTCTCAAGAGCTATTGAACAACACAAACAAGGAGAGAGGGATCAAACAGCAACAAAATATTGAAAATCAGTTTTTCCTGAGGAATATGGCACAACCAGACAAGAGTAGATATTATTTAGGAACTGTTCTGTAACAGCACTGATTCCTGGTCTGGATACTATAATCCAACTGTAATTGCTGGTGGGAATCTACTGAGTTAGGCTTTATCTCCTTAAAAAGTAAAAAAGTCCTTAGGACTTCATCAATATGACAAAAAGCATTTATCAAGAATGGATGATAAAATGTTCACTAAACAATGAAATGAAATTGTATACTACAAGTGTTGAATAATATACAGAAATGTAGACAATGAAACCTTAAAGCTAACTTTCAGTCTCTTTTTTCACTTACATAAAGGTAAGCATTTAGCCTGATATATTTAAGAACATTTTTCTTCTCCTAGTTTATTTTGTAAATTTTTCTATATTTATCATCTCATTCTGCATTCTTGACTGACCTGTCTCATATTGATCTGCAGTATACTATTGAAACAACCTCGTTGTCTGAGGTGCCACCCAAAGTTCTTTGTCTCATGGCTGAGGAAATCAAGGATGTGGACACTCCAAGGGTTAGGTTAGAGCAGCAGTTTAATAAGCAAAGAGAGAAAGCTCTCTGCTGCCGAGAAGGGTCCCGAAAAAGGGTTTCTGTTCCACAGTGAAATACAAGGATTTTTATAAATGAGCTAGTGGGAGGGGGTATCTCATCTACATAAGGCACAAAAAAACAGTTAGAACTAGATGTGTTATTTGCATAGGGCATGAATCTCTAGCAGCACCCCCACCAACCTTTTATTGCACAGGTGGGCCTTTAGCCTAAGTTACTCCATGTTGTTTATCTTTATTACTGCACATGTGCTAAAGGGGCAGAACCCTCCATGGTGGACCTGACCAGTCCAAGGTACTTCCTCTTATTGGCACAGCTGCAGACACCCCCATCTTCTGCAAGTTTCCTTATCTGAGTATGTCCAAAAAAGGAAAGGAATGTGCTCACTAGGGCCCACTGTGCTTACTGGGGGCCATCATATGTAGGTGAAGCTTGCTGATTACACAGGAGGCTCCCTCTCTGTGCTGGAACTTGCTTGTCTATATTTGCAGCCTGATCTTCCAGGCTGCTCTTTGTTGGAGAGGGAATTCTGCCAAGGACTCTTTGCACTAAGTATCTGCCTAGCTAGTTTCCTCCTTCTCTCTCACTGTCATTTCCTTGTGTAAGGATTTATAAAGTCTTAATTTTTCAAAGTCCAGACTACAAATAGAAAATATTCAGCAATGGCAGTCAATGGGCATGATTGTGGTTTAGTCTGATGAGTATTTTTCCTTTCTCTTTTGGCATCACGAACTCTCAATTCTTCCTTTTGGGCATTTCTTCCATCTCCCAACTCTACATGGCTCTACTGGGGCTATTAAGCATCTTCCTGTAACCTCAGCCTTCAAATATTGGCCACAGGCTAGACATATGAGTTAGACTTCAGCAAGAAGAGATCTCACCTTATTTATCAATGGTTTGTAAATTAGCATTGATATGCTTTGGTTTTGTGTCCCCATCCAAATCTCATCTTGTAGCTTCCATAATTCCCACGTTGTGGGAGAGACCCGGTGGGAGATGACTGAAACATGAGGGCAGGTCTTTCCCAGGCTGTTCTTGTAATAGTGAGTGGGTCTCATGAGATCTGATGGTTTAAAAATGGGAGTTACCTTGCCCAAGCTCTCCCTTTGTCTGCTGCCATCCATGTAAGACGTGACTTGCTCCTTCCTGTCTTCCACCATGATTGTGACATCTCCCCAGCCACGTGGAACTGTAAGTCCAATTAAACCTCTTTCTTTTGTACATTGCCTAATCTCGGGTGTGTCTTTATCAGCAGCATGAAAACGGACTAATACAAGCATACACGGCAAGTTGGAACCAGGAGTGCTCTTCCTGGGACTTTTCAGGCAGAGTACCCAGGAAAATTGACTGTCCTGCTCACATTTGGGGTCATGTAACAAGAAAGTTGTAAACTTGAACATAAGAGAAAATTAGAATACTTAATCACAATAAATAGGAATTCAAAGTTATGATGTAATAAATTAAAAAGTTACACTTTTCAGTCTTTGGAAAATAAAATTCCCTTTGATGTTTACTTGCTCAAATTGTGTTTTTTGCCAATTTTTTTGTGATGTTTACTTGCCAATATTGTGTTTTTCTTGTGATACTGTAGGCATTGCATAGTTTTTAATATATTTTAACTTTAAAAAGATATATTCTCCACTTGTGTCTGATTTGAGAAAACAATATAAGGTTTTCTTTTTAAATTCCTAGTAGACACTGGGTCATTAACGGATTTCATGGGAAACTGTTTACACAGTTGCAATAGTTCACGCCATGATTATTTTCAGTATAGTAAACCTTTCTTTTAAAGGTGATAATTTTATATCCAATGTAAAAAATTAATTTTGGAATATATACTCACTGAGTAGAGGATTTGTAAAACTAGTCTCTTTACTCTCTTCACTGGTATTAGTCACATTGGATAAGTTGGTTTCAGTGTCAAGAGTTTGCAATTTCTTTGCAAAAATAATTATTTATAAACATCATTGCTTTGTCTTTAAAAATGTATTAATCTCTTTGATGCTTTCAGGAAAAATGATGTACAGTGAATTTAGTGCTGGTATAATTTTGCTCATAATATTAGACAACTTCAATATCATGCCCAATGAGCAAATAAATTTTAAAAAATATTTCAAAAGTGAAACTTTTGTTTGTTTTCTAGACTAGATATGTTTATTAATATCATCAATTGTTTCTAAAAGTAGTGTCCTACCTCTGGTTGATTTTTGGGTGGCATGATATCATCAACTTGGCTATCCTGTAGCAGAATCAAAAAAGATTTCAGGATGTGTTTGCCATATACTTTACTGTTTCATTGAATTTTCAAAGTAGTTGTATAAATCTGGGAAAAGATAGAATGTGATGGTATCAAAAGGGAACTTATCTGAATTTTTCATTGTGAAATTTACATAACACACAATAGGAAATGGAGAATGTCTAAATCTTTTTTTTTTGAGGATCTCCTTTGTAATCTGTTTCTACACATATTTGTCACACTGTTGAATGCTTGGTTTCTCAAATTAGCTTTATCTATAAAAAAATCTTTAAAAATAGTCCACTAAAAATGGCTTATTTTGGAGTCACGTGTTCTACTGGACCAAATATTTGCACTTTGAAAATCTGCAAATCTAGCAGTAAGTGTTTTTTCCAAAAATTCTGTATGACCTGTCAGTTTATTTAAATTATTAAGTTATTTTTTCTAGATTTTTTGGTATTTGTGGTATGTCCACTTTTAAAAATCTGTAATTTGTTACGATTAGTTTCTTATTCTAAATAATCGATTTTATATCTCAAAAAAAATTAAAAACTCCAAGAATTCAGCAAAAAAAAAATTCTACATGGTTTTATATAAGACTGGATCTATAATAACTAAGATCTGTTTAATTACTTTATGTCACTCAAAATAATTTCATTCATTGCATCTGCTACAATTTTAATAATTTAGTTTTGTATTTAATTCTCTAAGAGTCATAGTATTATTTGACATTAATATCTGCATTCTTTATAAATGTTCTGCTGTATCATTATTAGACACTGCTATGGTTTCTGCCAAATGAAGAAAATTTCCATTACCAGGCTCATAAAGTGTCTTGGATGATTCTCTGGACCTCATGGATTGTCTTGCCAAAAATGGAATCATGTGCATTATACATTTGACATTATGCAAATTATTTCTCTCATTTTTCATGTTGCCTCTTTCTGCAGCATTGTTAGCACACACTTTTCAAATCTGACACTTTTGAATACTTAGCACATTAGTACTGACATGCTAAGATCTGTATTAAATGATGCCCACCACTGCACCCATTCTCATTCTTCAAACTATTACTTTTTATATCCAAATAAGTTTTTTAATGTAAATGAAATACAGAGTCTTTTGAGGTAAAATAAAGTAACTAGGACATAGGATTATGTGTAATCATCTAGATGGTGCTTGTGTGTGATAAATTCTCTAAAACATCCTCCTTTTAATGTAGTGTCATTTTATAATGTTTACGTTTCTTACTTGAGGTAGATCATTGCCAATAAAATTTTAGTGTTATGTAACAGTCAAACTGTATGGTCATATGCCTGTAAACTAAAATATGTTTAGTGTTTTAAAATCTGTAGCTTTTAAAATTTGTGATTTTTTAAAAAGAAACCATACATTTAGTTGACATGGCAGCAGAAGTGAAACTTACCCTTTACTTTTTGGTAGGCAGCATGTGTTCATGCTAACTTTTGCTCAAAGTGGTACTTGTAATGACTTCTCCTTTTATTGTAGATTTACATCTGCTTTCACCATATATGTACATATATTCAATATTCCAAATATTTAGAAATTTTATAATCTTAACACTTTAAAATGTATATATTTTTTCTGATACCTGGAGAGAAACAATGTAATGATTACTATTTTGTTAAAGAATTTTTAACATTTTGAAATAATGGTATGTGTGACAAGTTGTTACATTTTAATAGCAGTTTAGTTTTGGATAGATGAATTTTTCCATAACAACAAATAATAGCTGCTGTAGTATAATTATTAGATTATCATATAATAATGCCAAATTTATATTCAAATAATACTTTGTGAATTATTATTGCTAATTAATGGTTATTACATGGAGATTTGGAACATAATGACTATTATAAATGTCTATTTAAATTGGGAATTCAGAAATATTATTCTAGAATAGTAAACAACTGACAGATGATATAAACTGCAATTTGAAACATCTAATCAACCCAGTGCACTCATACACCAACAAGAGATTTTTTAATTGAGATATTTACTAATCAATACATTAGTCCAAAAAACAATAACAGCACTATGTTTAGAAATACAGGTATTTTAGATGTTGTTAGATCAACTAGGTTTTTAAATTATTTAATTTCATTTTGTAAGTTATAGTAGAATGACATACATTGATCATATTACAAGATATTTTACTGCCATCTGCCAAAAATTATCATAATAAATAAATGGCCCATATTTGGAGTTAATTAAACTGTAATCACAGAAATAAAATATTCTAATGTAGCTGATGTTCCATTAGATATGGTGCCCTTGTGCAGTACAGAACCTGAGCAATTATACATGGCAGCCTTGTCCCAACCTCGCGGAGAAAATCTGTCAGTGCCTGAGCTTTTCCAGCACTGCATGGCAAGTGAGCTAAATTTGACCTCTTTGTCAAGTCTCTCTTCATCGTGGCACAATTTTGCATGATTGAAAAAGACACAGTTGCCAATATTATGCACTGCCAACTGTGTCTATGCAGGACTTTGGGAACACAATGGCCATTGCCTGGCGAATTTCAATTTCAGTCATTTTAGCCTACGGTTATACCACCCTGAACATGCCCGATCTCGTAATTTTAGCCTGAAAAGTTGAAAGGTGTTTTTGCCTGTTTTGAGGGAAACTCTTCATATTCTTTGGCCATTTTTGAAAAAATTAACTAGAGGGCGTTTGCAGCAGAAGAAAAGTCTGCTCTTTGCTTCGGTGTTTCATAGAGACCAAGGTTCAAACACTGATCCCTCTGCACATAATCATGGTGTCAGCAGATGGCCTTCCCTTTTCCTCATTAGGGGCCATTGGTATGGGCAGACAGAATGATATGCAAGAGGACCTGTGCTGGGTGAGGGCCCTGCTTAGGAGGAAATGAATTGACTGTGAAGGGAGTTGCCCAGGTCAATTTTCTACCAATGTAACAGTTTGTTGGACACATACTTGTTGCATATAATTTGCTGACCATATATTGCTCAAATTAGATATTACATATATTTATGTAAAATATATGTACACTTTGAGAAATGTAAAGCACGAAGGTGTTATTACATTAATTTATGACATACCAGGCCAGGAAAAAAAAATTAGGTATCAGACCAATGGTTCTCATTCCCAGCTGTGCATTCAAATCACCTACACATTAAAGGTAAAGATTCCTAGGCCTTATTCTCGAGATGTTGAATCAAAGGTCTGATATTGTGCCAAGGAGTCTGTATATTTTTAAAACTGTAGGGATGATGCTGACAGACATACAGGTTACTGGCTTTTTCTATTTTTCCCCCAGTATGATTCATCCAACTCTCTTCTATCCTGAAGCACAGAATAGGCCTACCTCTAAAAGCAAGCATTAAAAAAAAATTGCTGGTGGGGCGCGGTGGCTCACGCCTGTAATCCCAGTACTCTGGGAGGCTTAGGCAGGTGGATCACGAAGTCAGGAGTTCAAGACCAGACTGGATAAGATGGTAAAACCCCGTCTCTACTAAAAATACAAAAATTAGCCGGCTGTGGTGGTGGACGCCTGTAATCCCAGCTACTCAGGAGGGTGAGGCAGAGAATTGCTTGAACCCGGGAGGTGGAGGTTGCAGTGCACCAAGACTGTGCCATTGCACTCCAGCCTGGGCAACAGAGGGAGACTCCTCTCAAAAAGAAAAAAAAAAAATGCTAAAGGTCTACCATGTACATGGCATTGTCAGCAGTATTATAGAAAATAAAAATATGAATAAGATCCAGTTTTTAAGGAGCTTACACTCCAGCAGGGAAGAGAAAAGATAACCTGAAAATGGTAAGGCTATGGGTGAAATCATCACATTACATGTTCCATTCACAAGAAGTCTGAGGTGTTTCTCCAGGTCTTAGTTGTTTTACTCGGTATAGTGTTGTTATTGGGCTTTCTAGCTGACATTCCGAGATAAAGAAGCAAGTAAATTATTACATGCTAGTTAAGGAAATTCAGCACAAAGATCCTTTGTCTTAGGGACAAAGTAGGAATACTTTTTGCCTTTTATTAATATAAATAGAGAGCTGTACTTTAGAATTTAAGATTCCATTGAGGCTTAATATGCACCCTTTTATTATTGTTGTGGATATACTGTCTACGTTTATTTAAAAAATAAACATGCGGCTTTCTGAATTGATCTGTAATGTATAAGGACATCATTATAATCACAAATATGGTGTTATTATTCCACATTCATTGTGTTTGAAGGGTAGCTTAATGCTTATAATTCCTTCCCTATTTTTCCACAACTGATTTATCACTTGTCTGACTCAACTTCCCTCCATTCCATTGTTCTGCTCTCTCCGTACATCCCACTTCACAGAGGAATGTTAATAATGGAATATGTTATTTATCTTTTCATTTATATGCTTCTAAGCTGCCATTAATCACTGCCATAAATATTCTCACATATATGCTTTATATATATACTCTTACTGGGTCACTGAACTAATAAAACAGCTTATTCTATGCATTGTTGCAAATCACAGCCTATAGTTAGTAAAATGCATAAGGCAAGCATAGATTTGCAAGATATCTTGAGTCAGGTGAAAATGATGAAAATCTTCTGTTTCTCAAATAACACATGTATTATTAGTACTATTAGGATTAGTAGTAGTAGTAGTAGTACTATTAGTACTGTTAGAGTATTAGTACTATTAAAATTAGCCACTATGTGTTATGTTTAATACCTACTATTGTTTTCACAGCTTTTACATATTTATAAAATAAAATAGTTCTAAAATAAAGTTGAAGATTTTGTGGCTTCTTTTCCATATAAGGAAGTGGATATGATATTACCTCCAAATAAAAAATTTTACCTGGCCTTGGGTCTTTTACTAATGTCAAATAACCTATCAGATATTAATCCATTAAGAGAGCTGTACTTTGAACATTTTATGTGAGTTATCTTTCCTCTAACTGCCTTTCTCTTCATCTGCAGAACAGAGCAATTTCTCAAAAGGTGTTGGGCTATAAAGTAAATATATTTTTATTGTCTCTTTGGGGAGAGTTGAATCTGAGGAGCAGCCATACAAGTGGGGACCCTGTAATTCTTTTTCTCTCATGAGTTTAATGGCACTTACCATGATATGGGCAAGAGTTTATTTTCTTCCATTTAAGATGAAAGAACTATCTGTATGATACTCAGGATACAATCCAGGTCCAAAAATGCCAACACTAGAGCAAGGATGTAGTAAAAAACCTGTATCAGAGTAAAGTCATCAGATCCGTGTCAGAAATATGGGTATCAGAATTTGAGGCAAAGCAAAGGTGACAGAAAAAGTGGTACTAGAAACACAACTTGCTTGAGTGAGGTTAGCTCATCCATTCATTCACTTATCCATTCATTTAACACATATTTATGGATCACCTACACTGTGCAAGGTGCTTCCCTTCATGAAACTTTAATTGGGGGTATGTAGGACATGGTGGTAGAGGTAGACAACATTCAATCATTGTATTAGTCTGTTCTCACACTGCTGTAAAGATACTACCCAAAACTGAGTAATTTATGAAAGAAGTTTAATTGACTCACAGTTTTGCATGGCTGGAGAGACCTCAGGAAATGTACAATCACAGCAGAAGGCAAAGGAGAAGCAAATACCTTCTTTGTAAAGTGGCTGGAAAGAGAAAGAGTGGAAGAGGAACTGCCAACCACTTATAAAACCATTAGATCTCGTGAGAACTCACTCACTACCATGAGAACAGCATGCGAAAAACCACCTCCATGATCCAATCACTTCCCACCAGCTCCCTTCCTCACCACATGAGGATTATGGGGATTACATTTCGAGATGAGATTTGGGCGGGGACACAGAGCCAAACCCTATCAATCATATATGTTTTTATTTGATTAGAAATACAATAGGAATAGTAGATAGTACATGGTGTTATATAAAATAGGAACGTAGGAGTTAAGAGAAGGCTGCCTTGAGGAAGCAATGACTAAGATAAACTTAAAGGGTAAACAGGAATTATTAGAACAAAATGCACAAAAGCATGTGGTCTGGGTCACTTTCCAGCTGGAATCAGTACAATGGGAGGCCAGAGAGTAGGGAGGCATGGAAGGTTAGGTTAACATAGCACAGTGTAGAGTTCAAAGTCTTAGAAATCCAACAGGCAAAATTCAAATTCCTGGTTCACCTTTGTACTAGCCTCTCTGAGCCTTGGTTTCTTTAACTCTCATAAATAAATAATACATGGTAAAATAAATAACGAATAATATCTACCTATCAATGGTGTTGGGAGAATTAATTTCATAATTTTTCTACTCTCTAAGTTATAATTTCATCCACATACCAAGCCATCAATAATCCAGAACTCCTTTGGGCTATTTTTGGAGTTTTTAATGACTTATGCCTTAGTGCTGAAATTGTGGTATTAGTTTGCTGTGTAATTGGGACTCTCATTAATTTTGTACATATGAATTCCATAGCATTTTTGATAAGGAGTTTAAGTTTCATAATCTGGAAAATATTTATCTCCTGCATTTTAGGAAATAATCAAATATGTAAACGGAAGTTTTTCAGAAGAAATGAGTTGACTTTGTCACTAGGGGGAGATCTAGCCAGGTTTTGAAACTTGCCCCAACTTTCAGAGTGGAGAGAATTTTTTTCTGAGAAGTTATGGTGTAGGAAAAGGTACTGAAAAACTTAGCAGTCCTAGCAGGAGGACTGGAAAGTTTCTCTCTCTCTTTTTCTTTTAGTGGCTTTTGACTGTGTTATATGTGGTGGAGAATAAACTTTAGGGGATGCAATTAACAACATGCCCAAATGCTGAGGCGGTCAGCATGTTTGAACAAATGGTTTGAACATGGTTCTCTAGGCTGAATTTCTGGCAGTATAGAGGCTTGGAAGTATCACACAGGGCCAAGACTTCAGAGGGGAAACAGACAAAAGAGAACTGAGTGGCCTGACCTGGCAGCCATCTGAGAGGGTATGTAAGCTTGATAAACACCATGTTTTCTCACTGAACTTTTCAGTAACCATAGTCTGTGCGTATGCATATAAGTACTTTTTTCCATTGCACATTTTTCTAAGTACATTTCTCTGTAATCTTGAATTATAAGCGCTTCTGAAGGAGTAGCGGTAGTTTATCTTGACCATTCTGTAGAAGAAAAAAGTCAAGGAATGCTAGGAGGGGAACTAGCTCTCAAAGGAAATGCTCTACAAATTAATTACCTGAGGAACTAACTCACAGAGGGGTGTATTGACACAGGCTGTTAGAATTAAATTCAGTTAATTATGCTTTATCAAAAAGAGATTTAAGCATTAGAACTTTGTTAATAGCAAACGATTTATCTTCTTAGTTCTCTTCAAACTATCAGTGCATATATTTTATTTTATAGAGGACACTTGGAATGAAACTATAGACTTTCATTTAAAAATTAAGAATTAATATAAATATGAAGTTAATATAATTAGTCACTAGGCTGTTTTTAAAAATTGTTTCAAATATACAGTGGATATTAAATGATTCTAATTATATAATTTATAAACATCAAATGTTAAACCTCTTATCAAGTGTGAATTTATATTTAACAACTTGGCTATTGCCTTACTAAGCATACTTTCTTAATGTGAGTTCCATTAATATAAAGGTCAGAAGATTCAAATTACATTAGGTATGGTTGAATTAGGTATCTCTAGAAAACTAATAGAAATACTTTAAAATAGTATTTCTTTCTGATTATAAAAAGTAATATATAGTAATGAAATTTAAAATCATCTATAATTTCTTTCCTCAGTGAGAAACACTATTGACATGTTGAGTTATTTTATTCTAGCCTTTATTCCATACAAATTTATTACAAGAATTAAATCATGCTATATACATATTTCAAATTTTGATAATTTTTTTTCCCAAATAACAATGCTGTGTTGTCTCCATAGTCCTTCCATTCTACAAATGAAGTACATTTTAATGCTCTCCTTTTAAGCACAAAAGCACTATCTACTGTTTTTTAAACTACATATTTATTTAACCTTTTCTCTTGTCATTAGAAGTCTTCATAAATATCATTTTAAAGGTTACAAGATACTTTATGAGATAGATGAATCACAATTCATTCTACAGAGTTCTTATTATTATTTAGTTGTTTCCAATAAATAACCCTGATGAATGTCTCTATTTAGAAAATTTTAGTCACATTTCACTGTATTTAATAAGGATCTCTCGTGTTGAAACAAAAAACTTCCTTTGACTTTAGCAAGATCAGATTATTGTATTTTTAGGTAAAAACTATAAACCACGAATAGTGGAACTAATAAAACTGTAAGAATTATGTTGATACAATAATGATATTTTTTAATATTAAAAAACTCATCTCAGGAATTCAATATAGATTTTAGAAGTCCCACAAAATTCTACCACCTCAGTTATTAGGAGTGTCTTCATATTTAAGGATATATAATATAGAATAATTATTGCTCTCACTTAAAAAGTACTTGTATTGTGCTAAGCACACTGCTAAGTGTTCTCATTGACATGTGCTCTTTTAATCATTTAAAGTAACCCTATGAGATGTATATTTTATTATTAATAAATAATGCCTACTGCATATGGCTGTTATAAGGAGTAAATGAACTAATACACTTATGAAATGTATCAATACACGTAAATATGTATCATTTAACTTTAAATGCAAATAACGCATAGGAAAACATCAGGATGAATATTGCTAATGAAGATTACTGCTGGAGTGAGAGGGGAGGTGAGAAGGAGGGAAACGCATGGTGGTATAAGTCAAAGTAGACTTTAGCTTTATCAGTAATATATTTTTTCTCAAAAAGAATGTAATTACATATATTACTTATTCAAATAAAATTAATTTAAAAAGACATAACTCTGCAATTTACAAGAGAATACGTTTAATTATTGTCTTGTCAACCATATTTTAATGATTTGCAGTTCATTACCTCCTTGACAGAGTTTGGAAAAAGGATGGCAGTATAAAAATTTAATGCCAAAATTGCAGGAGCCCCTGAAAATTAGTATCTAAGAAATATGAAGAAAAGGAGTCCAAATGGATACTACATGTCAAGGGCAAAATAATGTTCTTTGCAACACAATTTACATTCCACTTTTATAGACATTATAAGATTTTATCTTATTATACTATAGACATTATAAGATTTTATCTTTTTTTGGTATAAGTTTATTTTTAGGTTATTGCCTGTAACTTCAACAATATATATTGAGCACTCATTCTGTTCCAGAGACTGTTCTAGTGAATAAAACAAAGCCCTGCTTTCACTGAAGTTGGAGAGAGACACAATAAATGAATAAACAAATATGCACGTGATAGCTTGTGATAAGCTAAAAAGAAAAGTAAGCAGGATAAAAAGATTGAGAAAGGTGAGCTGGGATAAGGTAGAGAGGTATGGGGGTGAGCTGCTTGAAATTCGGTGGTCAAGAAGACCCCTCCGAAGAGGAGACGGTTGAGCAGTGGCCTGAATGAAGTGAGGGCATGAGCCCTGGGAATATCTGAGTAAGAATGTTCCAGACAGAGGGAATGGTGGGTGCAATGGTCCTTAGGCCAGAAGTGTTCATGACACTTTGTAGAATGGCAAGGAAGCCAGCCTGACTGGAGTTGAGTGAGCAAAGGGGTGAGCCTGAAAGGAAGCCAGAGGCTAAATAACAGAGGAAGCCACAGTGAGAACCAGAGTCAGTGCTTCAGTGGCTCCCTCACTGTAGTTGTGTTTTCTGGCAGCATATGCCAAGATTGAGTTTGAGGGTGCAAGATATTTATCAGGGGTCAATATCAATGAAAGGAAGGAGGAAGAAGTAGGATTGAGTAAAGGAAGAACCCAAAGCAAGTTTTACCAAATTTCAGTAGATCCAGTAAGAAGCTTATGCTCTGTCCTTGTTCAGTCACCAGCTCTGTGGGACCCTCGTCCATGGGAGAGGTAACTCTGCTGAGCTGAGGCACACCTTGAAGGAATTGGTAGCTGGCAGTTCTGTTGTGACAGCACTTCTTGCAGCTGGGCAGCAAGGATTTTCTTGAAGGGAGATATAAATGGTGCATCTCTGTTCTACCATATTAGGAAATTTATTAGTGTATATGCTATGGGAGTAGGTTAGAATTTAAAATATATATATAAATATTGAAACTTCTTTGATAAAGGCCAGTGGTCATTCTTGATTAATATAGAACCCTAATAAAATAAGAATTGATTGATATTTTCTTAGTTTGATAAAACTATGTATCTCAGACTAAAATCCAGAGCCATAATTTATAATGATGTATTAGAAGAAATCTCATTAAATTCAGCATGCCTACTACTACCAGAATTATTTGATAGCTCTCTGGAAAGTCTGATCAATGAAGCCAGAACAGAGGAAGCCTAAAAATTTTCAATAATGGAAAACATGAAGTATAATTACCATTATTTACACGACTTTTTTTTTTTAATCTAGAAAAGCTAAGAAAATTGAAAACGATTAAAAACAGTAAGAAAATTCAGTAGGGAAGTTGCTTATGTTTAAAATACAAAATTCAATAGCTTTTCTGTATATCAGGGGTTGGTAAACTTTTTTCTGTAGAGGGTCAGAGAGTAAGTATTTTAGGCTTGCTGTCATACAGTCTCTGTTACAACTTCTTAATTCTGCCGTTGTAGCACAGAATTAACCATAGACAACATGTAAATGAAGAGGCATAGCCATGTTCCAATAAAACTTCATTTTAAATACAGGCAGCAGACAAGATTTGGCCCATATTGGTAGTTTGCTGATCCCTGCTATATACATTTTAAAATAGAGAAATTATAATGAATAAAAATCTGATTGAAAACAGCAAGCAAAATGATAAAAATATTACAAACTTTATTTAAAGAGAATATGTAAGATGTAGAGAAGAAATTTACTGGGGGACATGAAAGAAACTTCAAGTGAGTAGAGAATAAAATCTTGCTTTGATTATGAAGGTTCTATATTGTAAAATGTCAGAGTCTCTTTAATTAATTCAAGGGAGTCTATTTAAATATTTACATGATTTTTAAAATATCTCTTAGTATTTTTAATGCCTATACATTATTGTCATGTGCATATACTATACTTTAGTCAGGCTTCTATTAATAAAAGCTTTGGTGCTGCTACCTTTTTTAGCTACCACTAATAATTTCTGCAATAAATATGCTTGTACATGCTGGAAAAATCATGAAAGTAAATCCACAGACCAAATTGCCAGAAATGGGATTACTGGATCAAACATCATGTTATTTTTAATGTTGATGAGGTTGTAACAAGCTGCCTAAGAATGTCTTTACTTCACATGTTTTCTAGAACTGGGTGGCATCAGTTTTTAAAAATATTTCTGATGTATGAAAAATTATATATGTTAGGTTTTTAACTGTTAATATCTGATATTATGAGAGAAAGGAGTTTTTTCTTATGCTTACTTATTGTCTTAGTCTTTGGGCTGCTATAACAGAACACCATAGACTGACTAGTTTATAAACAATAGAAGTTTATTTCTCAGTTCTAGAGGCAGGGTAGTCCATGATCAAAGTGCCAGTAGATATGATGTCTGATGAGAATCTGTTTCTGGTTCATAGATGGTGCCTTCTTGCTGTGTCCTCAGATGTAGAAGAGGTGAATGAGCTTTCTTGGGCTATTTTATAAAGGCACTAATCCCATACATGAGGGTTCCACCCTCATGAGTTAATCACTTCCCAAAGGCCCCACCTCCTAATATCATCACTTTGGGGATTAGGATTTCAACATATGAATTTTGTGGGAATACAAATATTCAAGCCATAACATTGATCATAGGTATTTTTTTCTAAACTGCTTATGTCCTATTTTTGTTTATTTGATTGCTTCTCACTTGCTCATTTGTTTATGTGATCTCTTTATCAGTTATGAAAACTACCTCTCTGCAGTTATCCTTGCAAATCAGGTTATGATTTTCCAGTGTGTATAAAGAAATTACATATTTATTTTCTATACGAGTTTGAGGCTCTGTGTACTTCTTAGAAATACCAACCACTTATATCCATCAGGACTCTGGAAAAAAATCACCTTTCATGAGGCTTTTCCTAATCACCTATCTACAATATGTAGTATATACTACAGTAGGTAAACAAGGAAACTGAGTGTCAGGAAGGATAAATATCTGACTCAAGGTCACACAGCTAGCAGGTAAGAGAACTTGGAGCCAGAATTTAAGTTCAACATTGTCTGACTCCAAAGCCAATACTGCTATATTATCCTGTCCCATCCTGGCCTTCTCCATCTCACCTGGATAGAAATATAAAATTTTAGGTTTGGAAGAGATTTTTCCATACAGGGTCTTAAAAGATAGATCAGGAGGGACATACTGATTCTTGGTAATAGATATTTCATGCTCTTCAGTTTAACTGACAGTTATCCCTATTAGAGAAGTTCTCAGAAATATTTGTATGATTATCTATATGATGTATAGAATCTATGTTATTTTTACATGCATTAAGATACTCATTTTAGTACCATTCCCAGATGTTAAACGTTATTACATGCAATTATTATTATTTGCATTAAGAAGGTTATAATTCCTAGCTGGATTTAATAATTAATTCCCATAAGTATAGTATTTATTATTCAGAACATTAGGTAGAAGCAGAACCATCACTTTCAGTAATTAAGAGTTTCTATGAAACTCTTTTGGAATGAATTTTCAGATTTAGTAAAAACAAAAGGCTGATAAATGGCATATTCCTGTTAAATGTCATGAAAACAAAATATATGCTTTCTGTCAGTAAATCAAAATTACTGGCAGCTCAAGAAGAATGCATAATCAGAAGAGTTGGTTAACATAATGTTAACTAATTCTTCATATCTGAGTTATTTAAGATGAATTATTAATCTTTACTGACCATAGAAATGATACTATTAGAATTGAAAGACTGAGGCTTAAAGGTTCTACTTAGTAGGTCTAATTTGTGTTCCCATAATTTAACAGTTAATTGTTGAGTATGGATGAGCATGTTATAACACTGTATTAGCTCCTATTTTGGATAAAATCATGTGAGAATGAGGATTTGCTTAGTTAGGAAAAGGCAAATTATATTTACTGCTGTTACTCATCCAATGTCAGTTTTAAATTCCTTCCTTCAAATTAGTAGGATATAGTTTTTTGGTTTTCACGGGTTATTATGACATATAAGTTTACTGCATTATTATTCAATTCAACAAATATTTATGAACCCCTAAGCACTGAAGTAAATGTTGAAGAGAATATGGATGATTAAGACATGGTCCTTGCTCTTGAAGGGAGTGGGAGAGAGCTAATATAACCCAAACGTTATCTGCCATCTCAGTTTCTTGCTCTGTACCCCTAAAATTAATCTGTCCTTTCCCTTCATTGTCTGGATACAGAACTCAGAATCTTTTTGCATTCTCCATACGGGAGCAACTTTCACAAAAGTGCTGTGAAAGATGTAGACTTTGCTGATGCTTACAGAATTCAATAGAGAGTAATAGTTAAGAGCACGATTCCTAGCTGTGAGTTATTGGGCAAGCAACTTCATGCCTGTGCCTTAGCTTCCTCATCTATAAAGTAGGGATAATAATAGTATTCAACCCATAGGGGTGTAGTAAGCATTAAATAAGTTAATGTGTGTAGAGTAAGCTTCTGTAAATGAGCACTGTAGAAAGAAACATTAGCTATTATGTTCATAGGGGTGACAGAGAAAATGGTTTTCGTTACATAGCACATAGGAGGGGGAAAAAAACCTCTAAAATTCCAATTAGATATTTCTGTGCTCTCCAGAAGTAACCTCTGTATCACCTGGCACCGGAGATGGGTTAGATTCGGAATGAGCCCTCTAATTTATTCTCTCCTAATAGCGTCATCTCGAAGGCTTGGCTAATGAGTTGCACAGGCCCATAGATCACCTAAAGGGAAACTTAAATACAGGTCTGTGGAAAAGGTAAAAAGGTCAGGGCTACATACAGAATTGTAGTAATCATTTGTATGGAAAAATTGGACAAATTTCAACAGCGACAGTGAAGAGGAAGGATGAGCAGACAGAAGGAGAAGAGGCTGGGGAAAAATCTTTAAAGAATATTGTTAAAAGTTTTAAACATAAAATATATACTTCCAACATAAGATGCCAGACTGAGCACGCGCTATGTAAGAAACCTCATTAAAATTATAGTAAAAGAAAAAAAGATGTAAACGTACAATGGAAAGAAAGTGTGGTAGATATCAGAGGATGTTGGAAAAGGCAAACTGCTGAAAAAGTGCTGACAAGTGAAGCCGAGCTTAAAAATTCCCATAGAGAGGCTACAGCAGAGGAGAGAATAGAGGCCAGCCTGACTAGCAGCACCCTAAGGAGAGGCTGGATTCATCAGATTCCAGATGAATATCAGGCCAGATTCATCAGAGGGTAGGGTGGAGAAGGAGGGCTGAAAATAAGGATTAGTTATGTTTCTATTTGGAACTTTTGACAATGAATCCTAAAAGATAGTGGAGTAATTTCCTCCAAGTGGAGGGAAAATGACATAAATCCAGAATTCTCTACCTAAATCATTAATCCTTGTTAGAGCTGAATAAGAATATTTTGTAAATAGGTAAGGGGCCAAAAAGTTTGTCTTTCAATAACTTTTCTAAGAAAGTTATTTGAGTATGTGTTCTACGAAAGAAAGAAGTAAACCAGGATAGAATAACCTATGGGATTCAGAGAACAGTGTAACCAGCTCAGGGAAGCAGTGGAAAGAATTCTTGTTCCAGGATGAGGGTTGGGCAGCAAGGCTAGTGGAGCCAGTCTGAATTGACAAAGAAGGCCATAGTGGTTGAGTGTTGGAAGAACTCAAGGATAAGAAAATAGCAGAGTGGGCAAGGGATGAGAAGAGTGATTAGGAACTCCAGGTCAAAATGATAAACTATGCAAGAAAACCATGGCCTGAATATGAAGTAAATGACCTAGGATGCTGCATGACAATGAATGCAATGGGCTCCGAGGAATTCATAGAGTAAGAAGCTGAAAGACAAAGAAAAACATTTGTAAACAGAAAGATAAAATAATTATACAATAAATTCAGGATTCGAAAGTATAACAAACTGAAATGTGACACGATTTCGAATAAATGTTGAATAAGAAAGGAGAATCTGTTTGAACCTGATCTTGGGAAGATCCCCTCCTGAGAGTGTTCATGAGCGTGGTGTCTTGGAGAAGGGAATTAAGCATACTACAATAGTATGGTACAATGGTGACACCATCAAATAACAGAACTATTATTAATTGGTTTCAACCTATGGAATCAAACTAGGCAAACACTGAAGACTCTCTTTGAGTATATAAAAGAATGTAAATGTTATGAACCTTCACAATATAAAAGTAAGAATTTGACCACAACATTGAGAAGTGGAAGGGGAGATGTGAAGTGGAGGGAAGCATACAGATGATACCATGGTCGTCTTACAAAGGGCGAATAAAGATAACAAGTAGAGGGGTCAATATTAGAGATATAATTCTATTGGGGAGGGAGAGAAAAAGAGAAGCGGTTATAGATGAACTAGTTCTTCATCAAACATGGAAGAAGTCAACAGATAGTACCTGATGCTGATTATTCTAAAAGAGTTGTATAAATGTGGCAGAAGTTTCTAGTTAGCACTTTAATATTTATTCTCATGTTCTTTTATACAACAAAAATGAATCAGGGTATATGACCATCCAGGTAAAAACTGTTATTTCCCTTACAGCTAAGTGTGGCTAACAGAGATGTGAGCTGAAGTAAAGTGTGCAACGTTTAGATCATGTCTTTAAAATAAAAGGAACATGACCTCCCTTCCTTTCTTGCTCTACCCTCCCCAGGTAAAGCAGAGAGCCTGGTAACCATGTAGAAAGAGCTGTATCCTAAGGAGGCGAGAATAACAGGATAAAAGAAACCTGGGTTCCAACACTACCAAGTTGCCCTGAATTGCGTACTGAGACTATTATGTGAGAGAAAAATAATTTCTATCTCAATTATACCGCTATATTTTTGGGTTTGGTGTTAGAACCGTCTGACTTGCATCCTACTCCTACAAATAATTATGTAGAGACATAAAGGTAAATATGTAAGACTTTTAAAAGAAATGATTGCAAGTTGTTTTCTAGAAAAAGAATTAGTGTGGAGTGGTACCTGAATAGAGGATATACATTGCTTTTTATTATAAATCTTTCTATGCTATTTAATTTTAAGCATGTGCATGCAATATTTTTATAAAATAAAATGAAAGGTAGTTATGTTAATTAGATAAAAAGGGAACATAAACAGCTGCAAAATAAAAAATGGATCACCCACTCTCTTGTCACATTGAGAAAACATTTTGGTGATTTACTTCAAGCTATTTTTCTACATTTTTTTTCTTTGATTGAAAGTCTACATATGGGGAATGAACAGAGAAAGGAGACTTCACCCAGGAGACTAAAGAGAAAGATTTGGAGAATTAATGGGTAAACCAAGAGAATTCAGTATCAAGGGAGCCAGGGGAGGGTAGGAATTCAGTAATGACACACTGGTCTGTGATTTCAAACACCACAGAAGAATCAGTAGGTTGAGATCTGGGAATACACTAACTGATTTTGATCTTGTAGATCATCAGTTTGGCCGTTGATGATCTACAAGAGAGTGAATGTGGTAGAAAAGAGACAAGCTGGTAATGACTTTAGAATAATAGAGGAAAACGAAATAGATCTGCTAGAACTCAGTGTGCAAATAAGAAAATGGTAGGATATGAGTTTGGAGAGGGAGGATGGGTACAAAGTCATGTAGAGCTTGTGAGACATAGGGAGGACCATGACTTTTATTCTAAATACCAGTTTGAAATGTTTATTATTGTACATATATATTATTTTAAATGAACCTGAACTCATGTGGAGAATGAACTCTAGCAAGCAAGATAAAAAGCAACATAACCAGTTAGAAGGTTATTGCAGTTATCTTGGTAGGAATTAATGCTGGCTTGTACTTTGGTAATAATGATGAAAGTAATGAGTGAGTTTGGATTCTGGATATAGTTTGGAGTTTGGTGCCAAAACCTTTGGGCATGCATAGGATGTGGGGTATGAGGAAATGGAAGAGCTAGTGGGTGAATGGGAAGAGAATGATACCAAATAATAAGAAAGATTTAGGAAGGAGTAGGTTTTAAGTAAGAAATCAGGAGTTCCAGTTTCAGATACCTATTACACATCTAAGCGAAGATGTTAAGTAGCAGTTGGGTATAATAAGCTTAAAACTTAAGGAGGGTTTACTCCAAAATTCAAAACCCTACGGTCATTAATATATGAGTTGTCCTGAAAGTCAAATGACTGGATGAGATCATACAGGAAGTGAGGCAGACAAGAAAGAGAAGAATTCCTAGGACCAAGTGCTGGGTCATGTACCATATAAACATCAAGAATTAAGCTGGATGAAGAGAAAGAGTGGCCAAGACAAGAAGAAAACCAGGAGACCGTGTTGTGAAATCTATGTGAGAAAGTGATTGAAGAATAAAGGGATGCTTGTGTGAAATGCTGCTGTTATAGTTTGAATGTGTCCCTAAATTTCATGTGTTGGAAACTTAACCCCCAAGTTTACATGTTGATGGTATTGGAAATGGGGCCTTTTGCAGGTAATTAGGATTAGATAGCATCATCAAGGTAGGGGCCCCATGATGGCACTGGTGGCTTTATAAGAAGAGGAAGAGAGACCTGGGCACACATGCTCTTGCTCTCTATGTGATGCCTTCCACCATGTGATGATGCAGCAAGAAGGCCCTCACCAGATGCCAGCATCTTGATATTGGATTTTCTATCCTCTAGAACTATAAAAAATAAATGTATTTTCTTTTTAAATGACTAAGTCTGTGGTATTCTGTTATAGCAACCGAAAACTGATTAAGACAGCTGCTGAGAGGACAAGTGTGATGAAGGCTGAGAGAAGTAGTGATCCATCAAGCACCTGATGGGATTACAATAAATTGGTTCAAAAACACTGGTAAAAGTTCTGCCTTGAAAACAGGGCCATTTCTTCCCTCAAGACCAAAGGAAAAGGAAAAAATGGGGGAAATAAGTTGATTTTTTAAAAACCAATGAAGTAGTTTATAAAGTAACATCCTGAAAAAGTGAGACTATGGGGATTAACAGGAGAAATAGTTTGAGAAGGTTGCCCTGGTGAATTACATTGGAGATAAACTGAGGGCTTGCCAAGTGCACTGTGGGCTTGAGATTATCTATCTTGGATATGTAATCAGCTGGATCATGGGACTTTACTCAGTAACTCTCAGTGGCTTGGAAATGAGAGCAGAAATAGATAACTGGGTTAGTACATGTTATTAACTTTTAGTAATATTTGCATGTAAAATATTTAAGGTAAAAAGTAGTTTTGATGTTCTCAATTATATAGATAATTTAGGCATAATGAATATCATGTTTACTAGTGGGTCAAATAAATTTGGCATGTAGCAATAACAATGTGCTCTCCTTCTTACTTATAATTTCTGTTTTGTCCCCCATAGAAATTCAGTATTTTTGTATTAATTCTACCAAATTTGTCTGTCTTACGACTTCAGAAAAAAGTACTTAAGACTTTTCTTCCCCTGATTTATTTGAAAAATCAATAAAACAAAGAAAATAAAATGGGAGACACATATAGACTATATTAAAAACATATATTAAATCTGCTGAGCAATTCTAATTGGACTCATTGACTATTTCTGCTCTGATTACTTTGGACATAAGTTATATGGGCCAGTATTTAGTTTGTAAGATATTAGGGAAAGGAATGGATTGTGATGTTTTATATTTTCCTCTGACTACAAGATTGACAAATAATGAACCTTTATGACCAGAAGTGTTTAGCTAACCTTGTGGCAGCCTCGTAGGGACCAACAGAGGCTGGAGATTTGGTTATAATTATGCTAGAAAATTCTGACATGTTTTCTCTGTATCTATGACATGAAAGGCTGATCTCAGAGACATAACCAGGGCTGCTGAAATGGGGTTAGAATCTGATTAAAAGAAAACAATTTTTAGGCTCCTCACAGCATTTGACTGGGCTTCAGATCCCCTTCCACCCCAGGTTACATTTGTACTGGATTCTCCCAACTTATTCAGCTCTCAACCATACCAAGGAATCTAAGAGTAGTTCAAATAAAGATGTGATTCTGTCATTTCAAGATCACTTGCTTCCTTTCTGTTATATTCTTCTTTCATACTTTTCTATCTCACTTTGTTTTTTCAAAGCTCTGTAAAGGGCTAAGAAAAAAAATATCATTTTAAAAAACAACCAAATGGGTACTAGGTATAGCTACTGCTCAAATAGTCTCTGCAAAACTTCGAGAAACCAAAAGGGTCCTGAACTTATCCATTTGGAAATCACATTACATGCAATTCAAGCTCATGTCAATGTAACCAAGGATTCTGTATCACTGTAAGACAAGTCTTCATGCCATACCTTTCTAGTTTTAAGACATAGAGAAACTCCATGACATCTTTCCTAAGATAATTACCTAAGTGGGTCTGGACTACACAAGGCAAGTGACAGTCCTTCCTTTTTGTTGTCAGAAGTGTTCAACCCATTTTCCCCTGCATTACAAAGGTAGCTACAGGTCTCTTTCTACACGTGAGTGGGGCTGTGGGGGAGGTTGGTCCTGATTCTTCATCTTCAGAGGAGGTGATGAGAAGCAGAACCACAGAGAAGCCTTGGGTTTCCTTACTCACCACATTGAAGTAATCCCAAATACATCGTACGGCTGTAGTGCCTAGGATTCCAGAGTTTAAGAACAGTGGCACTATTCTATAAAAAATGAAACAAGGGATTTTATGATAAGACAATTTTAAACTGAACTAAAAGCATATAATTAAAGCCTATTTGAGACTTCACCATCTGACTCTGAGCAGAGTACAGAGACCACATATTTGCAGTCTCCCAGGCATGAGTAGTGATTCAGTAAGTGTTTGTTTAAATAAAAGTTTAAATGAAAATTTATTAATATATTATTTGGGTAATTAGATTTAATACATTCCCAAATTTTTGAGACTTAGGTCATAAGCCACTAGTTCAACCATTCGCCTGACCTAGTTTCACATTATGGTCTTAAAATTGTGTGCCAGACCTGTTAGTAAAGATAATAAAATTAAACATTTTTTGAGCTAGAGGGGACTTGCAATTTGATTCTAAAATTGAACATTGCTTGACTCATCAAGATATTATAAGCATCTGTGAATTCAGTGAGTGATCTCAAAGGAGCTTAAAAATATGTGAAAGGAAAGGTTTAATAGCCTCCTAAGCCCTGAGAATTATTCATGTTGATGAAATTCTGCTTTGGGCTTTGGGCAAATGCTCCATCTTCTCTTTTTCTTTCTGATTTACAGGCAATTTTAACACTTCAACCGAAGGCAGTCACACCACACTGTTAACCACATTTCCAAACTGTTAACTTTGCTATAACCTTCAATCGACTCAAGCTCAGTAATGCCAGGAAGTAAGAGGGCAGTTTAAAATACTAAGTGTGGCAAGGAAATAGATAGTAAAACAGAGATGCAAAGAAAATGCCTGCTATGCATTTCAGCTAAGTCAGGCATGCAAACACTTCCGCTGGAAAGATTTAAAAACTGCATTCAGTGCTTCAAAACCATCAGTGATCTACTCAGGTTCTACTCATCAGTGATCAAATCCATTAGACAGTCTTAAGTTTCAAATTCCACTGCTGAGGATATGGCTTTGTCTATGCATATTGTCTGAATCAAACTGAATCCTGAAGGTTTGCATTATACATTCTGTGGCATTGGACATGGAGAGTTGGGGTGGGATTGCAATGTGAGGACACATCAAGGCAGCTGTATCAGTGCTGACTTCATTACCAGAACAAAGACTCCCTGACTGGAAGAAACCTTTGCCATCATCTAAGATAACTTCCTTACTTGAATATCTCTTGCTAAATTAGTGTTGGCTTTTCTATTAAAATTTTGTGTTTGACCATTCCGCATCTAGTTAGCGCTTTTGTTTCAAGTATTTTAATGCAATGCCACTTGGCAACCAAAAGTCTATGGCATTGGTATGTGAGCTGTAAATTGTATCTTTTAGATGGTAACAACCTGTACAATGTAAAGATTAAAAAACAGAGATCCTAACTAGTTAAATAACCAGCCAGCACCAGAGAGATAGAGACAGATACAAAACTAGAAACAACTTTTCTCTCCTAGCTATTGTCTGGAGCCTTTTATTCTAGTGCCACATCAGTTATTTCTGTTTTTATCTGGCCACCATATGGAAGGTAGGTACAAGGGTCCTATATATACTGGCAGGTGAATATGGAGAATTTCTAAGTGCTGTCATCATGTTCTGAGAAACTGAGATTAAACTTTTCACGGGAGAGAAGGCAAGACTAACCTTGGTTTCTTGAGAATGGCATAAATGGCATAAACAAATGTGAAAAACTCTAACAAAATGCAATCATAGAAGTGTCAATACGGAGCTTGGAGTTAGAGGACCTGGGTTCTAGGCCTGGCTCTCCCATTTCTCACAAGCTGGAGTAGCCTGGATAGGCTAAGCCAGATGTGATGACATTGAGGAACTCAAAAGCATACACCCACTTATCAATTATAATTAGTTTCCCATCATCAAGCAGAAGTCCAAGCCTGGTGCCAACGTTTATAAGAACAAATTTGATTCTGCTAAACCATCTTAGAAAACCAGTTGTCTCAGGCATTCTTGATGGATTTCAAGTCAGAAATAGGCAGGATTCTTTAAAACAAGCTAGTCTTTTTTTATGGCTATGGGTTCCAAGAGACTTTGATTATTGTGCTTCATTTTATCCTTCTGTAAAATTCTTATGGAACCATTCCTACTTGTGATAACGCCATGCAATGAAGCCAAATTAAAGGGAGAGTAAGAAGAGAAGACCTAATATTTATAGAATAACTGATTTTTCAGTCATTTAAAAGAATACCTTATCTCATTTAAGCTTCAAAAAAATTATTGGAAGTAATCATTTTATCTATTGTACTAATGCAGAAATTGAAACACAAAGAGGTAAGCTAACTTGCTAATAAATCATAAAGGTGAAATTCAAATCATTTCTGTTTTACTTTCAAAATGTCAAAATTCCAATCTTTTCACTCTTTTCACTTTTCACGCTCTTATACTGCACTGTATAGTATATTGGGCAAAGCCTAAGATATTTCATTTTCACTACTGTATGCAAAAAATAGATTTGATTTTTAAAGTCTGAAGCATAAGATCACACATAATCACTAAGGAATACAGCAAAGATTAACTCTTTTCTCTTTCAGTTAGAATCTGCTTAGAAATTATTCATTAAGGGTAGGAAAATTAATTTCTTTTTGCATAATGAAAAGAAAAATGTTAAAATTTTATGGGTATAATTATTAAAAGAAAATCTTGAAAAAGTTCCAAAATACTGTATTACATTTAATATTATTATTTTATTATATAATCTCAAAACAGAACACATTAACTAACATATTTTTATAGTAGTCCTCAACTATGTATTTATGTAGTGTTAAAATTCTTCCCATTTTATAGTTGGGAAATATGAGAAAAAGGAAGGGACTTCGATGAGTTTACCAGGTCAGAAATTAAAGTATTAAACTCTGGTTCTAGCTCAGGGTACACAGATTTTGAGAAAAGACCCCTGTAAACTGTATAATACCACACAAATGTTCGTTATTTGTGTTATTACCCTTAGATGCGGATGGAGTCCTACGTAGCATATTCAGTTCCTTGTAAGCAGGTGTCCCACTTGATGACCTGGAAAACTACTGACTTGTCTATATCGTGTAGAAGGTTATATTTATTATGTAAGTAAACAGTGTTTGGTATATATATATTTTCTCTTTATAAAATCTCAAAGAGTAAAAATAAACAAAAACTAATAATGCATCAAATGGTCATTTCTTATGGCATTCTCTTTTTTCCCTTTTTTCCTCTCATCAAACTCTCAGCTCCTCTTTTTTTTCTCCTTGTTCTTCCTCTTCAAAGATAGAGATGATATTAGAGATGGGAATGCAGTGGAATTATTTTTAGATTGTAGCTCTTTTGACTTTGTCTCTCCTTGGGTATTCTGGGACCATCATCATTACTGGCTGTGATTTGATGGAGGCTTCTGTGAGCTCTTTTTGGTCAGCCAGTCACCCGGTCAGCTTGGAATTCCAAGTCTGAGAGTGTGACACACACTGCACAAAAGACCCCAGCAGCAAGCTGCTCCCTGTGAATCTTAGATATCACTCATTCTACACAGGCTTTGGTCTTCATTTCCATTAGGGGGCACTTCTGTTTGTAGCTTCAATAAGCCACACTTTTCCTTTTAATTCCTGGGCCCACTACAATTTTAAAACAAATTGACATACAATACAAGATACAATTTGAGTGGTACTGTAGTTTGATCGTGTCCCCAAAGTTAATGTGTTGGAAACGTGATCCCGAATGCAGCCGACATTAGCCCACAGGATAAGAAAGTCGCATTGTGATGTGGGGCCTAATGAGAGGTGTTGGGGTTATGGGGGCACTGCTCTCCTGAGTGGATTAATGCCATTATCATGGAAGTGGATTCTGAGAGATAAAAATAAAATTCTACATCCCCTAACTGATGGAACTGATCCTCTTTTGGCCAAGGGAACCCCAAAGAAACCTTGGAAGTTGAATTCATGGCAATTCAGGATGGGAAATCTGGCATGTTTCATTAGACTCCCTCCCTTGCTTACAGTCATTAGATTTTCTTCCCTGAAAGCTAAGCAGAAACCAGCCATTTCAAAAGCTACTAGTTGATGCTCCTTGGTGGTGTAGTGGTTAGGATTTGGTGCTCTCAAAAGACTACTAGCTTATCTTCCCAGGTACAGAACAAAGACATTAATCATTCCTTCACACCTCCCTGAGACATCTGCTTCCTCTATTCCCTTTTTCCCTCATATTTTCACCTTATCTTATGTAAAACATAGATTTACTGGGCACTAACTAAAGTCTTACAAGTATGTAATCATTTATCTCACTGCTGACCCCCACAGCCCTTTTTAAGGAACATGTATAGATACTAAGCCTCCTAAGAACTTCTTGGAAAAAACAGCCACAGATGCTTCTGTGACATGCAGTTTTCCTGGGCATGCTCGCAGGCTGGCTCAATAAATCTCATATTTGAGACTTACGCCTCAAACACAGATTTTGGCAGTCAGTCCTTACAAAAAGAGGAGTTTGACCCTCTCCCCCACTCTCTTGCCCATGTGATATATTTGCCCAATAACTTTTTAGTCATTATAAATTATCCTGTCTCACATATTCTGTTATAGCAGTACAAATGGACTAAGATAGAAAACTGGTACCAAGTGGGGCTGTTGCTATAATAAATACCTGAAAATGTGGAAATGACTTCAGAATTGGGTGATGAGCAGAGATGGGAAGAGTTTGGAGGGACAGGCTAAAAAGAGCCTGTATTGCTATGAACAAAGATGTAAGGACAATTCTGAAAAGGGCTCAGAAAACAGGAGGGCTGTAGGGAAAGTCTAAAAGTTCTTGGAGATTATTTGAGTGGTCATGATTAGAATGTTGGTAGAAGTATGGACTGTAAAGCTTATTCTGATGAAGTCTCTGAGAAAAATGAGGATCAAAGTATTGGAAACAGAAGGAAGGGCCATCCTTGTCATAAAGTAGACTAGGACTGAATTGTTCCCATGCTCAACAGCTTTATGGAAGCAGAATTTAAGAGTACTGAACTAGGATTATCTGGCAGAAGAAATTTCTAAGTAAAATATTGAAGGAGATTTTGTAATCATCTGGTAGATTCTTTCTGTCCACTCCATGGTCAAAATCAATTCACTGGGACCACAGCATTGCTGTGTAGAAAGATTTTTAATTGACTTGAGGCCAGCCATGACACATGGGAGACAGAGTTATTACACAAAACAATCTGAAGGCTCAGAGGTTAGTAGTTTTCCAGGATAGTCTTGTGGGTGGAAACTAGGGAATGGGTGTTGCTGATTGGTTGGGATGCCATCATAGGGGTGTGGAAAACAGTCCTTGTGTTCTGAGTCTGCCTCGGTGTGTGAGGGCCACGGGACCAGTTGAGTCATGAGTCATGAGACCAGGTGGAGTTAGCCAATCATCAGGAATGCAAAAGTCTGAAGAGACATCTCAAAGGCCAATCTTAGGTTCTATCTTAGTGATATTAACATGCGTAACTGAGGAAGTTACAAATCTTGTAACCTCCATAACAAATGGCTGGTTATCATTTATCTATGCCTACATCTTAGAGGAATTCAGGCCTCTTTCATAATCCTACCCTTGTGGGCTTTCATTAGTTTTACAAAGGTGGATTAGTTTTGGGAAGCACTATTATCATTCTTGCGTTAAGGTTAAACTATAAACTCAATTTTTCCCAAAGTTAGCTTTGCCTATGCCCAGGAATGATCAAGGACAGTTTGGAGTTTAAAAGCAAGATGGAGTCAACTCTGTCAGATTTCTCTGACTGTCATAATTTTGCAAAGGCGGTTTTATTGTGTGGCTTATTTTAACTGCATACAGTAAAATGACAGAAGAAATAAATGACCTATAGATGAAATTTATAATTAAAAGGAAAGTAAAACATAAAAATTTGCAAAATTCACAGCCTGGCCATATAAAGAACAAAAAAGCATGCAAGGATCTGGCAAGTGGCCCTTTGATAAAGGATTAACATGGATAGAAGGAAGCCAGGTGGTATTCATCAAGACAATGGGAGGATGACTCTGAAAGTATTTCGGAAATCTTCAAGGCTTCTCTTCTCATCTCAGAGCCCAAACTCTAGAAGGGCAGAATGGTTTCAGGGGATGGTCCCAGGGTATCCTTGAGCTTGCTGATCAGGGCAATGCTCCCTGCATTCTGGTGCAGTACTCTTTGGTCACCCCAGCTATGGCTCAAGTAATCCCAAGGAAAGACTTGTCCCAGGAGCAGAGCCACCACAGTGAGTCCCCACTAGAGTAATGCCTAATGAAGCTAAGACTCCAGTACATATACATCCACCAGCATGAAGCCCCAGCCTGGGAGAGCTACAGGTACAAGACTCCAATCCATTAGAGCTGCTGTGTGGGCTGTCAGCAAGGTCATGGAGCGGGGCTGCCTGAAACCTTCAGGGCCTGATCCTCACCTCTGTGTTATGAGAAGGCAGGGCATGGAGTCAAGAAAGATTATTATAAAGTCTTAAGATTTAATATTGTTCACCCTGTTGGGTTTCAGACTTACATAGGGCCAGTTACCTCTCTTTTCTTGCCTATTTCTCCCTTTTGGAATGGGAATGTCTATCCCACGCCTGTCCCACCATTATATTTTAGAAGTCGATAACTTGTTTGATTTCTTAGACTCACAGTTGAAGAGGAATTTGTCTCAGCATAATTTATGCCTTGAGTCTCACCCAGGTCTGATTGAGACTGTGTTCTTAGGGCTTTTGAGTTGGTGCTCGCATGAGTTAAGAGTTTTGGGCTATTGGGATGGAGTGATATTTCACATGTAAGAAGGACTTAAATCTTGGGGTCCAGGGGTCGAATGCTATGGTTTGAACACATTTCTCAAAGTTCATGTGTTAGAAACTTGATCCCCAATGTGGTGGTGTTGGGACATGGGACATAATTGGAGATGTTTGGGTCTTGGGGGTCACTATCCCATAAGCCTCATAAATGGTTTATGCTGTTTTCATAAGAGTGGGTTCCTTATAAAAGGATGAGCTCCTCCCCACTTTTTGCCCACATAATGCCTTCTGTCATGGTATAATGCAGCAAGAAGGCCCTCATAGGATGCTGGCACCTTGATCTTGGACATCTCAGGCTCAAGAACCATGAGCTAATAAATTTCTGTTCATTATAAATTACCCAATCTCAGGTATTCTAACAGCATAAACAGACTAAGATAAATGGCATGTGAAGAAATTCAGAAAGAGGTATGGATATTTAGAAATTTACTCTCCCATCATCCCTATCAACTTGTGAAACTTTCTACAACCTGTTATTGTGTCACATAGCTGATGATTTCACAATGAGTAAACAAAATATTCAATACTCGATCTTCACTTGTGAGTTCAGTTTTCAGGCTGTGGGATAAAAACGTTCTTAGAAGACATTTAGAACTTTCCTATTTCAGCATTATCAGCCTTGCTGTTGGTGTGGTTCTAATTCTTGGGTCAAGTACTTTGGAACCTGAGTCCCTCCA
Organism: Mandrillus leucophaeus; assembly: GCF_000951045.1. Taxonomy (NCBI): domain Eukaryota; kingdom Metazoa; phylum Chordata; class Mammalia; order Primates; family Cercopithecidae; genus Mandrillus; species Mandrillus leucophaeus. The sequence goes on from NW_012110230.1 coordinate 445,090, forward strand.
CTGCATGCCTAGTACTTTAGATCCTCTAAACCTGAAGACTTACTTCAAGTTTGTCAGTTTTTTACTCTCTTCTCATAAAATTCTAGTATAGCGTGATGCCCTACTGTCTCTTGATAAAGCTCCCTAATGCAAAACACCTTCCTATTTTCTGCCACTGGACCACCTGTGGCTATGGTATACCTATGTGGTAGGCAGAACAATGGCTCTCGAAAAGTGTCCACATCCTAGTCCACGGAACCTGTAAATATGTTGAGTTACATGTCAAAGAAGACTTAAAGTTGCAGATAAAATTAAGGTTGCAAAACAACTGACCTTAACAGGGAGATTATCTTGCATTATTATCTACGTAAATCCAATGTAATTGCAAGGATCCTTAAATGTGTAAGGAAGCAGAAATGTTAATGTTAGTGTAATCCAGAGCGAGAAAGACGTGACTGGTCACTGATGGCTTTGAAGATGGAGGAAGGGGCCCAGGAGCTAAGGAATGCAAACAGCTTCTTAGAAGGTGGAAAAGGCCAGGAAACAGAATCTTCCCTGGAGCCTTTAGAAGGAATGCACAAACTTTGTTTTAGTTCAGTGAAACCCATTTATTACTTTTGACCTTCATAACTGTAAAATGATAAATTTGCATTGATTTAAGGCACAAAATTTGTGGTAGTTTGCTGCAGCAGCAATAAAACACTCACACATCCTGCATGTCCTTCTATTTCTTTTATTTGTGTTTGACCTCCAGTGAATCAGCTGATTGTTTTTGTCTGTTATTATTATTATTGAAAGTGACAATGTCTGTTGGTAGGTCTGGGTCATAGAACTATTCTGTTCTGTTAAGGTTAACCTTCCCATGCCCTTATCATAGCAGTTAATACTCGAAAGTTCACTGAATGGAACCCAAGATTTAAGAACCTTAAGAATCTCAGTCAGGCAGATTACATTTGTAGATTCTGATCCATCTAACACCAGTTTCCCCTGTCTGGACTCATGGACAAATAGCTGTGCCTGTGTGATTCCAAGTTTTTCCTATAAAATGAATAGTAAATTTCATTGGAAAGGATTCTTGTGATGATTCAAAGATTATGCTAAAAAAGTGCTTAGCATGGCGTAGTACCTGGCACAAAGTAATCTTTCCATATGTATTTATTTTTATTATTATCATCAACACCTGGCTCATTATTTCTGAACTGGTACAACAGTCACATCTAATTCAACCAAAGACCTTGATGGAATACCATAGAAAACGAGGCATGTGGTTCCCTCTACCTCCAAGAACCACTGACTCTGTGTCATTCCAGCATGCGGATCATGGATTATCAAGATGGTGGCCATGTCTTTGATGATTTAGAAACCAAATTTCAGAAAGACAGGAAATAATAATTGTGTCATGTTCAACATAGACACTTGAAAACGTGGTGGGAGATGTGGTGGGAGATGTGGGCTTGAACTCTGGCTCTACCACTTAATAGCTCTGAGCAGAGATAGGTCACTTAACTGGCTGAGCCTTTGTTCTTTTAGCTGTAAACTGGGGTTAATTCTGTAAGGATTAACTAAAGCAACATATATAAACAATGTATATAATTTGTTTAGCCCATATTTTCCACAAAATATGTAATTAATAAATTATATTTATATATTTTGTGTTGTTTCATGTATTTGCTAATTCTTAATATATTTCTCCAGTAATCTGCTAAAGCAAGATTAATTATAAAATTAGAAAAACAAAAAATTAATTATAAAATTAAACATACAATTCTCACCTGAAGGTTTAGATTTCATTTTAAGTTCACACTGTCCTCCAAAATCCAAATAGTTTGTGATCCAGTGGAAATAGAAGTGAAATAAATTTTATTAACATCTGTAGCACATTTTCTTGGACACTGTATATTGAAATAAATTTGGTTTTGGTTTGATCCTAAAACTGGTAAGGCAGTTTAGATACAAACCTGGTCAGCAACTTGCCAGGACTAATTAGAAGACACATGATGGCCTGGGAAATGGAGCCACTGATGTGTTTAAAGAGGCCTACTGTTATGGGTATACCTCTAGTCTAGGAGCCCTGTATTAATACCAAACCACCTAGATATTGTATCTCTTCAATAAACATGTTTTGGTGGAAAAATAATGTGCTGAACACCAAGTAGCATGCCAACCAACATCTATCATTGTAAAATATCAAGTGTATTTTCTGGTTTATGTCCATCACACCTAGGTTTTGGTACTATCAGTCAGTTCTCCCAGAGGTTTATTAACCCTGAAGAAATTAATTATTGAGATTTAAGGTGGAGTGACCAAATATTGACTTACATAAATGTATCAGCCATCCCAAGTCCTTTCCCAATGGCAACCATTTTTTCATGATTATAGCACCTGATCCTTTTTCCAGCGCAATTTAGTTAAGAGGCTAGGGTGGGTGTCAGGGGTTTGAGATAACACTGGAACCAAGTGAGATGGAGACTATATGTGTATCACATGAGAAAGGCTTGGAGGGGCTGTGAAGACCTTGCTTTCAACCTGAAGTGCTTTGCAGAGCTGAAGAGCCAATATCAGGGATTAATCACTCTGAACCCCTCTCTTGGGACCCTGATGGAGTTGTGTCATACGAATGGGAACTGTGATTTCCTGGTGCAGGTCTGAGGTGTATTAACTTTTTTTTTATGAGGAGGAAAAAGTAGGCCAAGAAAACGTGCAGCATAACTTCTCCTGGGACCTTGAGATCTAAGTTTCTGACCAAATATAGCACTGCTGAGCTGGTGTCATCAGAACCAGTCCACTGGCAGCTAGAAAAATATTTAATCTCTTTTGATATTTTCCAAGATGAAAATCCTATGTATATACCTTAAAAGAGCCTATAAAACAGTGTCCTTATTTTGGCCTTATAATTAAGTAATAATAGAAGGGCTGCACCGTTTTACAAGGCAATATTCTAGTTCCTGAGTGGGTAAGAGACACAGCTGCTTGCCAAAAATTGTAATTTATTCTGACAAGTATCCACCACCCCTACTCCTACCCCATAGCCTGATGACAGAAAAAGGTCTAGGCATGCTCTTAAAGAGCTAAAATAAAGATACAGAAACTCTTGCGGGTTACACACACACACACACACACACACACACACACACACACACACACACAGAAAGCAGGGGCCATTGACTAGAACAAAGTTAAATTGAACTTGCCATTAGTATAGGTGTCTTGGTAATGTTGAAAAGTAATTCTGAGGTTAGAAAGTAAAAGGTTTTCTGGCTGTTGTATTTTCTTGTAGATAAGAGACCAAGCAGAAGTAGTGTAGTCCACTTCTGGTCTCTCAGAAACTGCGAGAGCCATGAGAAGGTGCACCATCTCCCAATTAAAAAACAGTAAAATGTGTTTTCATTTTTCCCCCATAAAAGTAATTTTTAAAGTATGGTTTGGTTTCCAGACAGCTTTAAGAGCTAAAAGGCTCAGGGGGTGGGGGTAAAGTGAGTTAGGAATGGTAGTAACATTTAAATGTGCAAAAAATTACCTTAACTTGGGTGACTTTCAGGAATAGGATATTTGATACCAACTTCTTTTCAGATCAATAGTTTAATTCTTAAAATATTCATATACTGCAGAGTCCAGATACAACTAAATTTTAAAATTAGATATTTGAAAAGCATGTATTTCCAGAAAATATGCTCCCAAAGGCCCACATTTTAGTAAACTTGACTCTAGAAGACCTGCTCTAGGCAATTAAATCTATGTAACTTAACAAAGCCCAGGAGCAAGGCTGCCTTCTGCTATGCTATTAGAAAAAAATCTCCCTAAAACTTGCCATTATTCTCTCCTTGAAAATTCTTTGCTTAAACATTATTCTGCATTAAAGATATATAAAGTAAAATTATTCTTAAGTGAGCTCAAATTTATGTAAAAGAAAATTTGCACCCTTCCCCCTGGAAGGAGGGAAAAGGGTGAATACACACACACACACACACACACACACACAATGTAGTGATTGGCTAAATTCTTTCCTTGGCCCTTCAGAAAATATGTGCATTTCCCAATAGCCTTTTCATTGCCAAAAAGCACAATCCTAAGTCATACATATTTTTCCCATTTGGAAAAAATGGTGCATAATTGAAATGTTTCCAAAAGCAAAATATTTGATTGTATCTTTGGAAGTGACTTTCAGAAAAGGCTAATAAATCTAAAGGTCTCAATGATATGAGAAAGGGATCTAAAAATGTCATTGTATTATTTATGATTTTTCAAGTATTCAAAAATTCCTTTAGACTGAGCAATGATTGGCAGCTCCAGACACACCCAAACATCTCCTTAGGGTTCCTTTATCAGTTATCTATTGCTACATACAAACACTCCCAAACATATGACTTTAAATAGTAGTAATTATTTCTCACAGTTCTTTGGGTTAGCTGAGCAGTTCCTTTGCTAGTTTCCCTAGGTTTATTTATTCTACTCCATCCATTCACTGGACTCTGCTGGGAAAACTGGCCCCTTTTCTCCAACTAGTCTCTTGTTCTGGAATGTTCCATGCCGTGGCCATCTAAGGGAGCAGTCCAAGAGGCTCAAGATGGAAACTGTAAGGCCTTTTGACGTTCAGGCTTCAAAATTCAGAGCATCATTTCTGCCACATCCTAATGACTGTAATAAGTTACAGTTAGAGCCCAGGTTCAAAGTGGTAGAGCAATAGACTCCACCTTTAGATAAGAGAAATGATAAGGTCATATCTCAAAGGGAGGAATTTATTGGGATGGTAGGTTGTGGCCACTACACCATCTATCAGAGGTGATTTGTAAGACTTGGTGCTCAAGTCAAGCATAACGAGGGGACTTTTTTTTTTTGACTGGGCAAATGCTAACAGACTGCAAAACAGATATACTGGTATTTTTACATCAGTGCCCACTGGTTCTTTGTAGTCACTGGATTTGATGAAGTATCGAATCTTGGCTCAGAAAGTGGCTGGCACACTGTAGAGCTCAGTAAATACTATATGTGTTGAATGAAGAAAATATGGACAAAGCATTACTCTTTTTATAAAAATTAATTTGTAAGAAAAGAATGTCGTGGTTTTCTTTCTTTTTTTTTTTTTGAGACGGAGTCTCGCTCTGCTGCCCAGGCTGGAGTGCAGTGGCACAATCTCAGCTCACTGCAAACTCCATTTCCTGGGTTCACGCCATTCTCCTGCCTCAGCCTCCCGAGTAGCTGGGACTACAGGTGCCCGCCACCACGCCCAGCTAATTTTTTGTATTTTTAGTAGAGACGGGGTTTCACCGTGTTAGCCAGGATGGTCTCCATCTCCTGACCTCGTGATCTGCCTGCCTTGGCCTCCCAAAGTGCCAAATAATAACTTTTATGAACTAAATGGCTATATGCTATGAAAATAATATCTATTTCATATTTTATTTTGTTTTACTCGTGACTCCTTTATCTGATATTATTTTAATAAATATAAGAGGATGAACAGAAAAATACATATTTTCACTGGTGAATACACCCTCCAGGAAAAGTTAAGTTTAGCCTGCAGTGCAAATCCTGGGCCTTTCCTTTTATTCTTAGTGATGGGGTCCCCAGGTATCTCCAGCCTCCATGCTTTTATGTTCATAGCATTGCTTGGATTATACTTGCATCAGCCCAGATAGAAACACAGTCCTCAGCTAGTAGGTATTAAAACAAAATAAAACAAAAACTGCTTTTACCAATCGCTTCAGAAGTTTAGACATTTTACTAAAGATTTGAAGATCATTAAAAAATGCAGTCTTTCCTTAGTTTGCTGTCTTCTTGGCATTCTTTCTCTATCTCTCATTTTCTACCTTATTCTTCAAAAAATAAAAAAGTAAAAATAGACTAGTTGGATTGCATCAAACTGAAAAGCTTCTGCACAGTAAAGGATACAATCAACACAGTGAAGAGACAACGTAGGGAATGGGAGAAAATAGTTGCAAGCCGTACATCTGATAAGGGGTTAATATCTAAAATATGTAAGGAACAAAAACAACTCAATAGCAAGAAAACAAATAATCCAATCGAAAAATGAGCAAAGGACCTAAATAGATATTTTTCAAAAGAAGACAAACAAATGGTCAACAGGTATATGAAAAAATGATCAACGTCACTAGTCAGGCAAATGCAAATTAAACCACAATGAGATATCACTTTACAACTGATAGAATAGCTGCTATCAAAAAGATGAAAAATAGCAAGTATTGGCAAGAATGTAGAGAAAAGGGAACTCTTGTACATTGTTGGTGAGAATATAAATTAACATAGCCATTATAGAAAACAGTATGGAGGGTCTTTAAAAAAATTAAAAAAAAACTATCATATGATCCAGCAATCTCACTACTGGGTATATATTCAAAAGAAATGAAATCAGTATGAATATTTCTTTGTGTTTGTGTGTGTGTTTTTTTATATATATATATATATATTCAGACATATATACACACACATATATACATACTCAGATATATATATACACATATATACTCAGATATATATGTGTATGTGTGTGTATATATATACAGATTCAGTTTTCAAAAGAAGAAAACTCTGTTGTTTGTGAGAACATGGATAAACCTAGAAGAAAGGCATTTTGCTAAGCAAAATAAGCCAGGCACAGAAAGACATATATTGCATAATCTTACTCCTACGTAGAATCTGAAAAAATTGAACTTGGAGAAGGGGAGAGAAGAATGGTGGTTGCCAGGGACTAGGGGGAGTGAGGTGGGAAATCAGATGTTGCTTGACAGTTACAAAGGTTTCAGTTAGCAGGATCAAATTCTGGAGATCCATGGTACTGCATGCTGACTATAGTTAATACCAATGTATTTTATACTCAAAAATTGCCAAGAGAGATCTTTAAGTGTTCTCAAACATCGAAAAAGAGAATTATGTGGAGTAATGAATATGCTAATTAGCTTGATTTCGGTAATCATTTCACAATGTATGCATATAATCAAAACATCATGTTATACAATGCTCAATAAAGCTAGGGGAAATAAAGAAACAAAATAATACTCTCCTTGTCTTCTATAGATCAGCTCTCACAGGTAGGATTCTAGAGGTCTCAGAGCCCCAAATGAACTTATTAATAAATTTTCCCAACAAAGATTTCTTGCTAAAATAATCCCCATGCTAGACGATAAGTGAATGAAAAATCTTCAATTTTAGTATAATTTCAAATTTCCACTCTATGAGCTGATATCTATGTTCTGTTTTATTCACTGAAATTTCTAATGGCATTAATATTAAAAGATAAAATTATTAAATTGGGAATTTCTTCAAAATCTAGTGTTAACCAATATTTTGCCTTGCACGTCCAAACTCTCTTATTCTCCAGAGAAACCATTGTACCTCCTTCTTCAGCTAACTCCTCTTTCTCAATCTTTGCACATGGCCTTCCTTCCCAAATCATAGATAAAACAGCAGTCATAACGTTCCTGAACTTCCTGCTCCTTCACCTAAAAACTACTTTATATCCGTACCCAGCCTTACCTCTCCTCATCTGGTCTCAAAGGAAGAGGTATCTCTACTCCTGCTCAAAGCTAATGCTGCCAGCTGTTCTCTTGATGCAGTCAACTCCTTCCTCTCTCAGTAGTTTTTTTTATCCATTCCCTCTCCCTCTGACATCTTAAGCTTCCCTATTTCAGCTGTCATTTCCTTAAAACTCTCCTTGATTCCTACGCTAGTTAAATTTCACTCTAACTATGGTTCTCTCTTTCTTCTTGCTTCTGCAGCCAAGTTTCCTAAGATGATAATTCATAATAACCATAATGACGGCTGTTTTTGCTGCTAGCTTTCTTTCTGTCTTTTTTTTTTTTTTTTTTTTGTAAATCAGTACCTGATTCTCTCAGAGGAACCATTCCCTCCTGCCTCCTTGTGATGTAAACCTCATCTAACCAATACACGATTTACCTAGGCAACAATGATTGATTCAAGGAAGAACAAGTGACCCAAGTCAGATCCATTAGATCCAATCAGACTCAAATTTAGGAATTTTTTTTTTTTTGAGTTATAAAGAAAGTGGATTTTCACTTGATCTTAGCCAAAAGGATGAGAAGCAATGAAGAAAGTGTGGATTTTCCTTTCCAAGGCTTTGGAAAATGGAAATACATAGTGCTGGAGCTGCAACAGGCTGTCTGCCAACACAAAGGGGAGGGCCCAGCTGAAAAGGGAGCAAAGAAGGACTAGCAGAGCAATGGAGAGAAACTGGATCCTGGTGACGTCACAGGTGCTGCTGAGTCTAGCAGTGATTAAAGCCAGAAATACTCTTGGGTATTTTAGTTACATGAGCCAATAGATAGCTTTTTGCATAAGTCATTTTAGTTGTATTACTTTTCCTGTCATTTTCAAACAAAAAAAAATCTTAATGTGATGCTCCTCACAGTTTCCAGTTTCTCAGTTCTCATTCATTTCTCAATCCACTGTAAACTGTCCTTCAGTCTCACCACCCCACTAAAAGTTCTGTTGCTAAATTCACCTCCTGTTTGCCAGACATTATTTCACTTGGCTTTTTGTAGAATTTAAAAATATTGGCTAATCACTCCTTGTTTGAAATTATCTTACTCCTTGAATGTCTTCATTTTATTATTTATTGGTTTTCTTCCTGCTTTTCTGCATTTTGTTGTTTCATTCCTCAAACCTTAAGTCTTATCCTAAACAGAGTTTCATTTTATTCTTATTCTCTAAATATACATTCTTATCTTGTGTGACTGCATCAACTGTCAAAGTTTAAATTACCATTTACACTCTAATAGTTTCCAAGTTTATATCTATAGCTCTAAATCCTCTGAACTATAGATTCATACAGCCAATGCTGTTAGGCATAAATTTTCAAAGCTACATTAACATCTTCCCCCCAAACCTCTTTCTCATATTTCCTATCTTTTTCTATGTTCCTGTATTTATTATGTCAGGCAATGGCACCACTACCACCACAAATTTACAACTCAGTAACCATCAACTTCTTTCTCTCCCTCATCTTTTTCTCTGTATCAAATTCATCACCAAGTAGTTATATGTCTTGGGGAAAATGCTCTAGTTTAGTTTTCTCATAACTTCAACAGGTGTTAATAATACTTGTTGAGAAGACTAAATGAGACAATTCACAGAAAGCACTTTGAACAGTGGCACTTGTCATATCTTAAATAAATTTAGCTTTTGTGTCATTTATCTGTGGAGGTTATAAGCCATTATTGAAGCCATGTCATAACTTCATGGCTTAAAGCAAAAGTGATTTATTTTGCTCATGAATCTGTAAATCAAGCAGGGCAAAGGAGAGGATAGCTCATGTTTGTCCCATGCAACATCAGGCTGGAAGGTACATTTTCAAGATGGCTCACCCAAATGGTTGGCAAATGGGTGTTGGCTATGGCTGAGCTCAGCCTGGGTTGTGGCCCAGAGATCTACATTCTTCTCCATCTGGACTTCTCTGCCAGTTGGGTTTCCTCACAGACAGAGGAATGAGCACCCATGAGGCAGGAAGTGAATTCCAAGAACAAGCATCCCACAGGACAGGAAGTAGAAGCCATTTACTATATGGTAGGTACTGTTCTGGTCCCAGAAACTGGCACACTGTCGCTTCCACTATATTCTGTTGTTCAAGCAGTCACAGAAACCAAATTCAAGGAGAGCAGACAAAACACTTCTCAATGGGAAGACTGTCAATTTCTAGCTAAGTTACAAAACCACCCCTGGCCCTTTCCCTCCATACCCCCATCCTCCTTCTCTCCATAACCACCTCCAGGACCTTCCTTTTGGCCTTTATTATATTTCCTGAACTGTCGTCATGAGCTACTAACTTATCTCCTTGCCTTTTTTTACTCTCCTCCAATAACTTCCCCATACTGGTATTTCCAAGATTATGCTATGTATACTTCCTTTAAAACCTTTTAATGGCTCCCTAAAATATAAGTAATATCCAAATTCTTTAGTATAGTACACACAATTCCCAAACTGTGCACCAAATCGAATCAAACTCACACTTGTGTGGTAGAATATTTAAAAGTTTCCAAACACAAAGACATCTGTTAGACACTGTGAGTTCTATTACAGGCTGTCATAGCTCAGGGACATTAATGGTTTCAGTAACAGATCTAGCTACATTTCTTTTGATGACTTTATGTCTCTGCAAACCTTGGTTTTGGGTGGTTCCTATGGTTTAAAAAAAAAAGTACTATGTGAAAATCAGTATGGAATAGGAAATGAGGATGATAGTATCCAGTATAAATCCAGGATTCTAGAAGTTGCTCAGTGCCCAATAGCCATGCACATTCCATTAGTAAATATGATTTAAAATGCAATAAGAATATTGCTTTTTTCAATTTACATATATTATTTTTTAAACAGCTAGTAAATTTTTAGGACATAACTACTTTGTAAATTGTTTGGGCCTATGTACTTAATGAACAGAACTGCTGAGTAGTTTTTCTTATCCTAGGACTACCATGAAAAAATATACGGAGTCACTAAGGTAGATGAGAAAGTTTGGGAAAATTGTGTCATAATGTATGAGACAGAAATGTAAGAAAAGATATTTTAAAAACTGTTGACCATCTTCTCTTTTTAAAAGATCTCCTCCGGCCACTAAGGTACTTAGTGAGGAGGAAAGATGTTTGCTTGAGTTAGTCAGGATTATATTACTCTATGCCTCACATACTATTTCTTTCATCTTTACCCAAAATGTCAACCCCTCTGGCCAACTTTATTCTTTCCAGTTCTCAATCTTGTAATGCTTTATGCTTTTCTCTAATCCAGATTGTCCCTCCTCACTTTTCAATGTACCCTCTGCAACTTCCTCCGCCATCTAATCACCCTTCCATATCCTGAATTTTTTCACAGCACACATCCTATACTTAAACCAAAACAAATTTCTCCCTAGAGCACGTGGCCAGTGGAAGCTCTTGATTTTTTACTACAATGAATATTTCCTCCTATATTCTCCCAGTGACTAACTTGCTTTTCATAGACAATACCAGACCTTTACTTTCTAGTCTTTTGAAACACTTGTGTTCTGGTGAGACCTGCCATCAGGTTATATCTCCTCTGCTCACTCCAGCCCCTCTCTGTCATGAAGAGCCTTTTATTCCTCACTCCTCACAGTACCCTCCCCCATTCATCAGTGACTTTGCCCTCTGGCCCTCGGACCTCTTCTCCACCCTGTCTGGTCTCCATCCTGAGTGACCTCAGCAACCATTTGAATGAGTCACTCCACACCCAGACCTCCTTGGTCTCCTCATCTCCAATTACCAGCTCTTCCACTCCACATCAGCCAGCCCAGAGTTACAATGTAGCTCAGAGTTTTCAAAGTATGGTCCAGGGACTGGCTGCATCTGGCTTGTCTAGGGGGCGTGGAAAAATGCAGATTTCAAGGCCAATCGTCCAGTGCTATTGAATCCCTTTTTGTGTTAAAGGTCCTAGGAATCTGAATTCTAACAACCTTCCCAGGTAATTCTTAGGTAAAGTAAAATGAGATTTACTGTGACAAACCTAGTTATTTATCCTCAAAAACAACTCCACGGTTTAACTGAATAACTTAGAAATCACAGCCTTTAATCAGAATCTCCTATCTTTCTGAATTATTTTCTCAATTATTCCCATTACAATTGCTTTTATGTAATGCGGCCTCTCCCTTTGCATTTTTTTTCTTGATGTGTTCTCTCCTGATTTCACTTCCCTTTTTTTTTTAGCTTAGATCTTAAAGTTAATCATAATAATAATCTTTTCCTGAACATTTACTATATGGCAGGCACTGTTCTAAGTCCTTTACTACATTAAATCATTTAATCCTCACAATAACTCAATAAGCAAGTACTCATTGTAATCTTTATGTTTTTCTTGCCAAAATGTTCAATTTCCTTGACCCTTTGTGCTTTCTTTGCTTCCATCTGGCAATATCCCAACCCAAGATCTACTCTCCAATGAATGCTCTCTTCCAGTCTTCAAACCTCCAACCCCAGTCTCTCCTTTCCTGTCAACAGCAAACTCTGACTTTGACCTCTTATAGAATAGAAACTCTTGGATAAAAAAATGACCTAAACTGCTCATCATCAAGTTTGCAAAAACATCTGCATTAGCACTCAAGCTTCTTTCATTTCCTCACATATTTAACAAACAGTTATTGAGGGCTTACCACGTGTGTGCTGTGCTGTACAGATTTCAAGGAGGAGATATCTGGTCTTCCACTTGTACTCTGAGTCTCTGGCCCTCTTGCCTTCCCATACCTATGCCCTATTGATGGTCTGCTCTTCCACAATTTCAGCATAATTGTTTTCAGACTCCTTTCATGTCATAACAAGACAAAAGCCGAAAACCTGACTCCCTTACTCTTACCTCTGTCTCCAGAGCCTAATTTCTTGTGAAAAAAGTATCATCTAGCCTTCTTTTCTCACCTCCCACTTTCTCTTTAATTCATGCCAACTTTGTTTTTGCCTCAACAACTGCTCGGGCATGGCCTTTACTATAGTCATCAATCACATCATATGACCAAATCTAGCCCCCATTCTACTGGATCTTCCAGCAGCATTCATACAGTTCATCACTCTTACCTTGTTAATGTCTCTGTCTTTCTTGGCTTCCACCACCCTATCTCCCACCTTTCCTGGCCCCTCCTGTTCTACCTAACTTTACATGTTAGACTGTCTCAGGTCTCTGTTCTACACATTCTTTCTTCTCTTCTACATTCTGTTCCTAAGTAATGTCACCTGTTTTCCATTTCCATTTGAGTGTTGATTAAACCACATACTAGGCTAGGCACGGTGGCTCACGCCTATAATCCCAGTACTTTGGAAGGTCGAGGTGGGTGGATCATTTGAGGTCAGGACTTTGAGACCAGCCTGGTCAATATGGTGAAACCCCAGCTCTACTAAAAATACAAAAACTAGCCAGGCCAATGGTGGTGGGCACCTGTAGTCCCAGGTACTTGGGAGGCTGAGGCAGGAGAATCGCTTGAACTCAGGAAGCAGAGGTTGCAGTGAGCCGAGATCACGCCACCCCACTCCAGCATGGGTGACAGAGCAAGACTCCATCTCAAAACAAACAAACAAGCAGACAAACCACATACTAGCTGACACCCTGGGCAAGTCACTAAATTCAATTAATTTTCTATGGAATATCTACTTTTTAGCAGGCACTATCCTAGGCACAACAAATACAGACTAACCAAGGGGCACTTCTTGCACTCAAGAAGATCATAGTCTCTTATTTTTTCTGAATGTTTTTCCTTACTTGGATAACACAGAAAAAAAATTACTATAAGGTTAGTAATAGTTCTATAAAAAATAATAATAGTATAATAACAGTAAAACAAATATTATTTTATTTCATTTTTTTACTCTGCTAAGTACTTGCTATGTATAATCTCATGTAATCTTACTACCATTCTATAAGGTAGATATCATTACCCTTGATTTACAGTTAAGAAAACTGAGGCTCAGAGACCTAAGAAAATTTTCTCAGGGTCACAGAGTTAGTAGGGGGCAGAAAAAGTTTCAAACCCAGGTCTCTCTGACTCCAAAACCCATACCCTTACTTCTATAATAATAATCGTTATTATACTTAATTTTACTATTATGCTAAACATTTTTACATTTTATGTTTTTAATACTCATAGTTACTCAAGGAGATAGATCCTAGGCTTATTCTTATTTTATAATGTGAAAATTGGAACTTAGAGAAGGTAATAAGCTTATCTGACTACAAATGTAGTTCATGGTGGAAGAGATAGCCAGGCTAAGTCAGAGCTCTTTGCTGGCAGAGGGTAGGAGGGTACTGCTGCCTCACAATGCCCCAAGAGCCTTGTGGGTAAGGGATGGGGAAGTTTAGCAGGTGAGATTGTCCCTAGGACCCTAGTTCAATGAGAGCAGCACCACTTTTACCTGCTTTATATATTGATTTGTGTCACAAGATTTCATTTAAAAATAATAACAATGAAGGAAAAACATTTCATTTCATTATCTTAACCATGTGTGATAGACTACTATTATCTCATTTCTCAGGGTCCCTTCATAAAAAGCCACACATAACTTACCTCTCCTGAAGCTAAAACTGGAGGTTGGAAACAGCTTTGTTGATGCGGGGAAAATCTATTCACTTTCTCTTCCTGTCATTGAAAGTTTAAGGCCAAATTCCAACTCAGCAAGAATCCTGTAGCTTACTTATCTGGATTCTTTTCTTTTCAGCATTAACCACCTCATGTTTCCCCTCTGTTGGTCCAGATGCTTTAAATTTTTATATGTGTTTTCAGTAAGTTGCTTCGGAGTTTTTTTTTTTGAAGAAGAAGACTTGGTACAATCAATGATAATGTATGTGAAACACTTGTGAATCATAACTGTAAATGTATAAACATAGGGAAAGAAATACAAGAGTCATAGTCTTTTTAACAACTGCCTTGTAGTCTAACTATGTGTCTCTCAGATATGGTGAAGTGAGAATTTGAAGAACTAGATAGAGTCCTGCTAGTCCTCACAACATTCTAAGGATGGGAGGACCTACAGAAACTAAGTGTTCATTGTTCAGCAATTCAAGAAAAAAAATGGAATTCCTCATTCATTAAGTGCTTGTTCTTTAAAAATTAACGTACTACTCTCATATAGAAAAAATTTTATTCTGAGGATTTTCCTCCAAATAATCAGGTTCATTTGATGTATATATAAGTTATTTAAAAATAATATGTGCCTCTGTACAATTGACTGCTCATAATTTTGAAATGACCAAGTGCAGAGTTACATATTTACCTATACAAATTATATAGTCATACAGAAAATCTCCTCAAAGAAAACAGTATAAAATAATACTTTATTTTTAAAAAAGAAATTTAAAGTGGCATTAAATCAAATATCAACTATTTATTGAGTGCCTACACTCTACAGCAGGCACAGTTATAGGCACTGGGGACACACTGATAAAAACACAGGCAAGGTCTCGGTGACCTATAAACTGGATCAACATTTTTCTCGACTCCAAATATATTCCTGTTTTAGAAGGATGTATTCCATTTGAAAATTAGCTTATGTACATAGACTTATGTATTTAAAAAGGATTTATCTAGTAAGTATGCCTGTGACAAGAAAATGCTATTAATATTATTAAAGAATAATTAATGCCTTTCAGTGACGTGTGAGACTCTCTACTAATATTCCTACTGGGTAGCTCAGTTTTGCCATGTGGATCATTGAGAATTTCCTTGAGTTATTTTTATTTGCTCAAAGGTATACTGGATAAGTTATTGAAATAAATCTGTTTTAAAGAATAAATCAATATTTAAATAGAAAGTATATGAGGCTGTCTTTTTGAAACTGAAGTTTTCTTTTTAGATGATTTATATGAATAAAGGATTGTGTAGCCTTGGAAACACTTGGGAGTGTTGATATCATGCATGACTATAAACTAGCTGCAAGAAGAAAAAAGGGAAGAACTATTCTAAAAAATATTTCAGATGCAAGACAAGAGAACACATTTCCTTTAAATACAGAATAAAGAAAACAAGTATGCTTCAGCCACCTTTATCTGAATCACAAGGTTTACTCCTTAGAAGTTTTGTTACTCTATCTCATTTTTCTAATTTGACTTCACAGTCTTTTCTCTTCTCAATTTTTAGAACTTATTCCCCAACAAAATAAATAATTAAACTATAGATGAACTGTCAAAAGGGAACATTATTTTAATGCAACATTAACATTTTCATAATTAACATGGAAGTTAATGCTTTTAGCAGATGTAACAACATTAGACTTGTAAATTTTAATTAAAGTTAATGGTTCATGATAGCTGTAGGGAGTAGGCATCCTCTCTAGATACTGAAAACATGTCTAATGTGATTAGAAATACTAATTTTAGAAGAAAGGATAGTGCTGGCAATGACTATTCTTTATTTCTTACAAAATCCGTGACTTGAAAACCTTTTAAAATGAGGAACCTGGCAAGCAAATAGAAGTTAACAGAAGAGGTGGTAATAATATTTAAGGGACTGAGTAAAAAATCACAAACTATTCGTGTATACTTCCCTTTCTCTATGTTGCTACCTGAGATAATTCCTAGAAAAGCAATGAAGTTATTTCATAATTTTAGACTAGGGACTAATGTTTCATCTTTAATTTTCTCTGGAAAATTTTCTCTGCAAAAATCTTTAATTTTTGGAGGATTGCCCTCTAAAACTGTATGCCTATGGCTCAGTCTAGATTTCTTAAAATAGGAGAGTGAGTTGCTTTGAGTAGCAAACAAACAAATAACTCCTACATAAAAATGTTACTAAAATGATGAAAATGATGGCTTTATAGGGAGCCATACATATTAGCCAGCAGAAAGTATATCTAGCATGTAAATTCAGTGCCAATGATAGATGCCAAATGCCTGTTTATTTACAAATGGGCATCAACATTTTTTAAATATTTTCCCAAGTATCTTCATTTTCACTAAGGCCTTATTAAGGCCATTAATTCAAAACAATTCACTTAAGTTACTGTATTTCTTCAATTCTAAAACACATCTAAGGCACATCTAAGATACATCTATTTATTAGAATGTAAGCGCCTTATCTATCTTGTTGAAACAGCACTTAAAACAGTATTCAGCAAAGTAAGGACTTAATACATACAAGTTGAATGGATAAACTTAACTTGATGAAATTAGAATAAATGTATAATTAGTATATGCATTTAATAGTGTTTATTAATTACATATTAAATACAGTATATATTTTATATATAATTAATATTGTCTTGTTTTGTCACCAAATGCTGTCTAAAAATCCTGGTGTCTTATAATGAGTGGTAGAGTAGATTCAGGAAAATGTAGAAAGGTGAATATTTCCATCACCTAAATATCTTTTTGAGAATAAACTGAACTCTCCAAATAATAAATTATGCCCTGTATTCAAGTAGTTCTGAGAAAGTTTTTTGCAAATCTTCACTGAGAGTACAAAATGCAGGAGGCTCAAGCAAGATGAGCTTTAAATACCAGAGACTTTGGATGCTGGCACTCAACCAAAGAAATTACAGAGACATCAGAGCTCACTTGTCACTGTCAAATTCCTTATAGTGTAAGGCATGGGACTGGTCATTGCTTAAAAAAAAAACAAAAACAAAACAAAACAAAAAACAAAAAACCTTTTCTCATTCTTCACTCATAACAGTGGTGTGATCTGGACTATAGAAATTATGGATTAAATAGAGGCCATTTTAACTTTTTTTAGCGCACAATTCTTGGCTGGGATTCCAACCTGGATGTAGACAAGCTAATTTGCAGGCCTAGTGAAAAGTGGTAGCCCTGAGGTTTATTGTATATTATAAACCTAATGGAATGTTGAGAATTAAAACTTGCTTTCCAATTGGTTACTCTAGTAAGCTTTCTAATTGGTTACACTTTAAACTACTTACAAAAAAAAATGATGAGAACTATAAGCAGCACAGAATCTGCTGGCAAATGACCATTCAACGTTTCACATTTCAACACATAAAACACTGATTATGTAATATTTTTGTTATGAATTTTGAGCTGCTTTCAATAATAACAGTGACCCCTAGGTCAGGCATTTTCTGGTAATTAGTAACTAGCCCAGTTAGGAGTCCACGCCTCATAAAACATTGTTAAGACGATTTTATGTTTTATAATATAGAAAGGTCAATCGGTGAAGTTAAGTAGTTCTCTTTTTTTTTCTAGTGCTGAATATGAACTTATATCCCAATATCACTCTTGTCATTTTATAAAACATGGACTGTTAATGTCACTAGGGACAGAAACATAATTATAGAAATTAGAACTTTAAAACACAGAGAAGGTAAATAATAAATTTACTGGTGAGCAATAATTTTAATTCAAAACATGATCTGTTGCTTAATCTAGTATAAACATAGTAATTTTTTCCAAACACCAGTGTTCAGGTATCTCCTAGCTCTGAAAAGAGTGATAACAATATCTCATCCCAGTGAACAGTTTTACATTCCAGTTGCCAGATTTAGCAAATTAAAAAATAAATGCCCAATTAAATTTGAATTTCAGGCCAAACGTGGTGGCTCACACCTGTAATCCTAGCACTTTGGGAGGCCAAGGAGGGAGGATCATTTGAGGCAAGGAGTTCAAGACCAGCCTGGCCAACATGGTGCAACGCTGTCTCCACTAAAAATACAAAGATTAGCCAGGCGTGGTGGTGCACATTTGTAATCCCAGCTACTTGGGAGACTGAGGCACGAGAATTGCTTGAACCCAGGAGGCAGAGATTGCAGTGAGCCAAGATCACACACTGTCCAGCCTGGATGACAGAGCGAGACTCTGTGTCAAAAAAAAAAAAAATTGAATTTCAAATAAACAACAAAAAATATTTTAATATAACTATGTCTTATACAATACTCATATTTTGAAAATTGCTCTTTAACTAAAATTCATATTTAACTAGTCATCCTGTATTTTACATGACAACCCTACCCCTTTTTCCAGATGCTAGGCTTCTTTCTCCACTGATCTTCTCTTCACTTTCTAATTCCCCAAGTGTTAGAGTTGGGGTAGGGTGACTTGTAGCAGGTGTGGGAAGCATGGCAGTCTCAACACCTTCTCTCCTCCCAGGCCTGCCATAGTTCTGTTCATACTTTACTGGTCTGTCTCATGCTAGCACAAAACACTTTGAGGTCCTCTTCCCAGGGCTCCAGACAGGAGGTAAGAACACGCCCCTGTGCTCTAAGACACAAAATCTATCCAGTGATCTCTAATAGTACCCACTCTCAGCATTTTCAACAGTGAGGCAGAAGGCAGTTCAGAATCCCTGATCCTCACGAACACTCTACCTGCCATCCTCTTCCCTCTAGCTCCCTTTTTCCCCCCTCTATCTCCACTTTATCTTCAGGCTCCCATTTCCAACCCAGGAAGGACGTTTCTCTCTTCTTGTGGGGCAGTGTGTAACTCCCCCTTCAAGATTTGATTCACTCTATGGCCTAAATTACCTTGCTCTTGAATTGAAAAACCTGGACTTTCCATTTATTGTTCCTGATAAAGACTTTAGAGACATATTTTTAATGGAAAGATTGAATATTGAGGTTTATTTATTTTCACCTTTAATCTACCCTGAGGCAAAGATAGTGTATGGTTAAATGGGGGAGAAAATTACCACACAAAAAAGGACAAAAAAAGAAAAAAAAATATATTATTGTGCTATTTCACAGTATTGTGTAACTACTCTTGGAAGGTCACTGTGGCTGAATGTTTTCCTCAAAACGACTCCCATATTTTCAGATTGAACTAGCGGTCATATTTATGACCTACAAGTCCTTCAGTTATCTGAATGATCTTGTAAAAGTAGTTTACTTTTCTAGTTCTGTTTTTTTTCCTTATTCAAAAAATAAATTATGTTGGGGGAGAGTTTATTTAATATTTAATTGGGTGACCATTATTTGTTAGGCAATATGAAGTATTTCATTACACAATACCAAATACAATTATTCCTGATCTACAAAAAACTAAACACTGTAATATATGTATTTGAAATATAATGAATGGATACAGTATCTTCAAGGTCATTTCTTATTATAAAGTGTATGATTCTATGTGGTGATGTGATCACATTATGTTGTGAATGGATCACAAGATTTCAGAGTTACAAGCATTCTTAGATTGCTTATTTAGTCAAATTTCCTCATTTCACAAAAGTACAGCTGCCTTTTTCCATTAATAGACATGATCAGGAAGTTTTAGAAATAGTTCCACTGTCCTTTGGAAATGTGTAATTTTACATTTCACATTCATCATACTTACTTGTCTCATTAGTAGAATATGTTACCTTTTAGACTGGTAACTGTAAATGAAAACATTATTTATCTGAGGTTGAATTTATCTTTATCAGGGTACTTATGCATATTTTCCTCTTAGCTCATAAAAATCTTATAGAACAATTTAAAAAGCAGGACTGGAACAGATGATTTTATGGTGAAAATGTATATTAATTATTGATAAACAAGTATACAATTTTACAAGCAAAGAACTATGAACGAAAACAATCATGATCTTTTCTTTCCCTTTTAAACTAGCAAAGATTATAACAATTAGGATATTCTGTATACATGGAAAAATATTAAAGTGAATCAGAAAAATAAACCTTGCTCTAAAATGTTGGCATTCTTCAATGGCATTGTCTTATTCCTGCTTCTCTTTCCCTTAGCAATGTTATCCACTCTCCTGGCTTTATTTACCATCTTTACACCTATGTTTTAAAATCAGTATCACCTCTATGTTGTCAAATGAAATTTATAGGAGGTCATTGGTTGGGACTGAGCTTCTGCACTAGGCCCAACTGGTCAAACCAAAATGGCAAAATGGAGTCACTAATTCTGAAATTCCAGGTCCCAAGGTGAAACTAAGTTATCTGACCTTCTAAGAAATCAGGAGAGAGATAACGGCCAAGTCTCCTAACAGATCAGTTTCAGCTGGCATGATAAGGAAGTCCCCTCTGCTTTAATTTTTAAAAGGAAAGTAACTTTGAACTGGCCAGTCTGCGTTTTGTTCCATTTCTGCTTTTTCAGCTCTTTTCTGCCTGTAAAGTGAAGGGGGCCAGCCCCTCCACACCTGTGGGTATTTCTCGTCAGGCGGGATGAGAGACTGAGAAAAGAAATAAGACACAGAGATAAAGTAAAGAGAAAGAAAAGTGGGCCCAGGGGACCGGCGCTCAGCATATGGAGGACCTGCACCGGCACCGGTCTCCGAGTTCCCTCAGTATTTATTAATTACTATTTTAACTATCTCAGCAAGAGGAATGCGGCAGGAGAGCAGGGTGATAGTGGGGAGAAGGTCAGCAAGAAAACATGTGAGCAAAGGAATCTGTGTCACAAATAAGTTCAAGGGAAGGTATGCAGGCCAGATTTATGCTTTTCTCCACCCAAACATCTCAGTGTTACTCAGTGGAGTAAGGAGTAACAGAGTAGCATTGCTGCCAACATGTCTTGCCTCCCGCCACAGGGCGGCTTTTCTCCTATCTCAGAATTGAACAAATGTACAACTGGGTTTTATACCAAAACATTCAGTTCCGAGGGGCAGGCAGGAGACAGTGGCCTTCCTCTATCTCAACTGCAAGAGGCCTTCCTCTTTCACTAATCCTCCTCAGCACAGACCCTTCACGGGTGTCGGACTAGGGGACGGTCAGGTCTTTCCCATCCCACGAGGCCATATTTCAGACTATCACATGGGGAGAAACCTTGGACAATACTCCGCTTTCCAGGGCAGGGGTCCCTGAGGCTTTCCGCACTGCATTGTGCCCCTGGTTTATTGAGACTGGAAAATGGTGATGACTTTTACCAAGCATAATGCCTGTAAACATTTTGTTAACAAGGCACATCTCGCACAGCCCTAGATCCCTTAAACCTTGATTCTATACAACACATGTTTCTGTGAGCTCAAGGTTGGAGCAAAGTTACAGATTAATAGCATCTCAGGGCAAAGCAGTTGTTCAGGGTACAGGTCAAAATGGAGTTTCTTATGTCTTCCTTTTCTACATAGACACAGTAACAGTCTGATCTCTCTTTCTTTTCCCTACAGTAAAGCCCAATCGCCTCTGCTCAGCTCATCAGAAGAATCACGAATAAAAGTCAATTAGATCTTTAAGCTAAATTTGTTGTAATTTTGTCTTTTGACATTATTCAGACTGTATATTAAACTGGTTACTTGATAGCAACTTGGAGAGCTCACAGGTACCTCAAACTCAGAACAACAATGTGTCAGGTCACTGTTCTACAATTTTCTTTAATCTTTTATTGTGTTTTTTTCAGGATGTTACATTTATATCATTAAAAAACTATACTTCAATCTGTCCATTTTTTCTCTCCATTCTCACTGTTGATGCTCTAAAGGCTCTAGTTCAGGCCATCATCACATGTAGCCTGGATTGTTGCTAAGTCTTCCTTACTGGTCTCCTTGTATCCACTCTTGGCTACTTTCAATCTATTTTTTTTTTCTAATTAGCCAAAGTCATCTTTTTAAAACATGAAATTTAGCTCTTTTAAGTATTAGCTGTATGACCTCAAAGACCTAGTGGTCCCTGGAAAGGAGTTTAAATTTTATTCCAAATGAAAAGGAAAGCCATTAAACAGTTTTGGGGGTAAGGAAGTCACATACAAAGACTCACTTTTCAAGTTTTCCCTGACAGTTGTGTGGAAAATGGATTGTAGGGGAGCATGAGTGGAATCAGAGAGACTAATGAGGAGGCTTTAGCGGTGGTGCCAAGGAGAAGTGATGGAGGCTAGGGCTGAGGTAATAGCAGTGATGAGAGCTGAATGAATTCTAGAAATATCTTGTAGGTTTAATTGTCAAGACTTGCTGATGGATTAGATGTAGAAAGTGAAGAAAAGAGAATAATAGAGAATTATGGACGGTGCGAAAAGAAATCAGTTTAACAAAGCAATCAGAAATTTCATTTTGGGTATGTTAATTTTGAGATGCCTCCAATACATTAAAGTAGAAATTTGCAAGTAGGCACTTGTATAAATAAATCTGGAGCTTAGCGAAGGAGTTTAGGATAATGAAATAAATGAGATTCAGCAGGATGATATTTCTAGCATAAAAGTGGAAAAAGGAGATAATATAGGTAGAGAAATGGACACAGGAATGAGTCTAAGGAACGGCTACATTTAAAGACTGAGTAATGGAGGAGGAGCCAGTAAAGTAAACTAAGCAGGAATTATCAGGGAAGTAGGAGAAAAACCAGGAGAATGAGGTATTGTAGAAGCCAAGAAATGACAGCGTTTTAAGAAAGAGGAAGTGCTGCTAATAGGTTGAGTAAACAGGACAGAAAAGTATCTGCTAGACCTGGCAACTCAGAGGTCAAGGATAATTATGATATGAGGTATTATTACTATTATTTACCAATCATACCACATTAAGTCTCCTGCTTAAAACCATTCAGTGGCTTCCCTTTGGCCTTACGATGCTGTTCAAAATACGTCCTATGCTTTTTAAACCATTCCACCCTGTGCCCAATGCCGTGTCTCCTGACATCTGTCTCTGCAGAAATACTGGAATTCTTCCCAATGCAGTTCTGGAAACATGCTTTGCTCGCTCTCCTCTCAATGTTCTCATGCAGGTTTGAACCAACAGTAACTTCCAGACTGTATGATACATGAAAAGCAGCACACTGTGATGGTTAGGAGTGAAGTCTCTGGAGCCAGCCTGCCTGGGTTTGCATTCTTGCTTTTGCTTTTCTGTTTGTACAATCTTAGCCAAGTTCCTTTTCCTGCTTTTACTCTTCTCATTTATAAAATAGGGACATAAGAATACCTATTTTGTGTCCAGCACGGTGGCTCACGCCTGTAATCCCAGCAGTGTGGTAGGCTGAGGTAGGCGGATCAGGAGGTCAGGAGATCGAGACCATCCTGGCTAACACCGTGAAACCCCGTCTCTACTAAAAATACAAAAAATTAGCCGGGAGTGGTGGTGGGAGCCTGTAGTCCCAGCTACTGGGGAGGCAGGAAAATGGCGTGAACCCGGGATGAGGAGCTTGCAGTGAGCCGAGATCGCGCCACTGCACTCCAGCCTGGGCGACAAAGCGAGACTCAGTCTCAAAAAAACAAACAAACAAAAAACCACGAAGACAAAAAACAAAAAAAGAATACCTATTTCGGCCGGGTGCGGTGACTCACACCTCTAATCCCAGCACTTTCCGAGGCCGAGGCAGGCGGATCACGAGATCAGGAAATAGAGACCATCCTGGCTGACACGGTGAAACCCCGTCTCTACGAAAAATACAAAAACAAAAAATTAGCCAGCGGGGGACACCAGTAGTCCCGGCTACGCTGGAGGCTGAGGCGGAAGAATGACGTGAACCAGGGAGGCGGAGCTTGCAGTGAGCCGAGATCACCCTACTGCACTCCAGCCTGGGCGACTGTCTCAAAACAAACAAACGAACAACAACAACAACAACAAAAAACTATTTCACATCATTATTATAGGAAAAAAACTTACATTCAAGAGAATAAAAATTACCAGGTGTCAGACAATAGATGCTAAAAGATAACTGAATAATGCCTTCACAATTGTGAAGGAAAATTACTTACCATCTTTGTTTCTATATCCAGAAAAAAATCAATTCTAAGGGCAAAATAAAAACATCTTTTCAGACATGTAAACATTTAGAAATATGTCCCATGTTACCTTTCTTAGGAAATTATTTGTGTATGTACTCTTTAAAATAAAGGAATTAAACAAAAAAGGTGGAGCCAAGGAATGTAAGAATTAGTGATCATAACAATGAAAAGTGATATAAGAAAATCTGAAAAACAGCTGTGTCTTACATAACAACTAGTCCTAATTGGAACCAGAGGACAGAAAACGTTGAAAAATTCCTAGGAAAAAATATGGAATCCAGAGATTTGATCATATTCCTAGACTTAAGGTGTTGGCTAATCATAACAATGAAATAAATGCTGGTAGTGCAAAAAGTAAACAAAGGTAATAAGACACTCTAGGATAAACATAAAAGGTATATAATACAGTTATGCTACACTAGTTGAATTTGAAATAAATGGGATTTACATGGTTAAATCACAGTTTAAATTTAAATGACTATTTTTACTTCTAGAATTAATTTATAGACAAAGCAGAGATGGTTTGGTTATGATTATAGGACTAAATATAAGTGTTATTGTTATAGGCTGAATGTTTGGGTCATGTGTTGAAATCATAAGCCCTATTTTGAAGGTATTAGGAGTTGGGGCCTTTGGGAGGTGATTACATCAAGAGGGGGCGGAGCTTTCATGAATGGGATTAGTGCCCTTATAAAGGAGAACCCAGAGACCTCTCTGATATGGTTTGGCTGTGTCCCCACCCAAATCTCATCTTGAATTGTAGCTCTCATTAATTCTTACACGTTGTGGGAAGGACCCAGTGGGAAATAATTGAATTCTGGGGGTGGTTTCCTTCATACTATTCTTGTGGTAGTGAATACATCTCACAAGAGCTGACGGTTTTCTAAGGGGAAACCCTTTTTGTTTGGCTCTCATTTTCTCTTGCCTGCTGCCATATAAGACATGCCTTTTGCCTTCCACCATGATTGTGAGGCCTCTCCAGCCACGTGGAACTGTGAGTCCATTAAATGTCTTTTTCTTTATAAATTACCAAGTCTCAGGTGTAGTGTGAAATGGACTAATACACTCTCTTTGCTTTCTGCCATTTGAGGGCACAGGAAAGTCTGCAATCTACAAGCTGGAAAAAGGTTTTCACCAGACCCAACCATGCTGGCACTTGAATCTCAGACTTCCAGACTCCAGAACTGTGAGAAATAAATTCCTGTTGTTTAAAAGCCACCCAGCTCATGGTATTTTGTTGTAGTAGCCTGAGCTAAGACAGAATCAACCATTTATTCTCTAAAATTTCAATTTTAGACTGCTGATGTTGGAAGGGAATAAAACTGATGGGAAAGACAGGGACACCAGCATCATCTGACAAAATGAAGAATGAAGAGATACTGCTATGACTTGAATGTGTCCTCCAAAATTCATGTGTTGGAAAGTTAATCTCCAGTCCAACTGTGTTGGGAGGTAGAGCCTTCTGAAAGGTTTAGATTATGAGGGTGAAGTCCTTATGAATTGATTAATGCCACCATTAAAAAGGCTTTCAGGAATGGGTTGGCTCCTTCTGCTTTCCTGCCATGTAAGAACTCAACACTCCTCCTCTCCAGAGTTGTGGTAACAAGGTGCCATCTTTGAACCAGGGTCCAAACCTGCTAGTGTCTTGATCTTGAACTTCCCAGCCTCCAGAACCATGAGAAATAAATTTCTCTTCTTTATACATTACCCAGTCTGTGGTATTTTGTTACAGTAGCACTAAATGTACTAAGATGGAGACTGTCTCTAGTTGCTGGCATTCATCAAAGGTGTTAGTTGCAAACAGTGGAAGGTGACTTCGACTTTATTAAGTAGAAAGAAGACTACCAGAATTAGATTGGAAAGTTAACAATGAAAATTTAGCTCTAGAAGAGCTATGAAAAAACAAGTTCAAGGCTAATTCTAAGAATAATACCCAAAAGCATGTTGCAGAACAGGTCTGATGATAAAAACCCTTGGTGCTTTCCACTGACCACTAGAAGAAATGTCCTCTGCTGCCCAAGCAGTTACACTTTTGTGCCAAGAACTTGATCCTACAACACTGGGAAACCACTGCTACTATTGTTGCTACCACCAAAAGTCTCACACCCACCCACTACCGTCCACACACCTGTACAAATGGAATTTCCAGAGGAGCCTGTTTCTTTTCCCTCATGTTCATATATGAATGAAATTTTGCATAGATTGCCAGAAACTAGGTCACATGCTTCTGTTATAGATGAAAGGGAAATGGGACTTGGAGTTTGACTCAAATTGGAGAGGAAGGAGTCACATGAGTTTTTCCCCAAATAAGATACTCAATAAGTTACTTGGAGGCAATGACAGATGTCTCCTACATTGCAACAATTCATAAAAGTACATTATTTAAAGTTACAAGAATAATTTAAACAGAGCCTAAAATTATTGCAATATCATCTGCTCCTTCCTCTTTCTGACAACTTGAATCCAATTTATCAGGAAATTCTGTTGGCTTTATTTTCAAAATATATTCAGCAAATGACTCCTCAATGCTTCTACTGCTTTCACGTTCATCCAGCTACTGTAGTCTCTGCCCTAAATTATTGCAATAGCTTCCCAGCTGGTCTCTCTACTTCATGCTTTGCCCATTTACAGAATATTCAAACTCAGCAGCCAGAGAGATCCTTTCAAGATGTAAGAAAGATCCTGTCATGTCTACCTCAAAACCATGTAAAGATTTCACAGGCAACTCAGAGTAGACGCCTAAAGCTTTCCAAGAGCTTGCCATGACTTCATGGTCTGCTGCTGTACCCTTCTCATCTCACCACTGTAACCTCATCTGCTCCTTCATTGGCTGTTCTCACCACTGTGGCCTCTTATTGGTCATCAAACATGAGTGGCAAACTTTGTCCTTTATATTGGTTTATATTCCCCTCTGGGGAAGAGCACTCTTCTCCCAGATAGTTGCATGGCTACTCGCTCATACCTTCAAGACCTCTCAATTTAACACGATTCACCTCACCTTCCCAATCTCACATGCAGTGCTTTATCTTTTTTCTATAGCACATATCACCCTTCTAACATGCTGTAATATAATTTACTTAATTATCATGTTTATTTGTCTCAATAATGGGAATGATTTTGTCTTTTTTATTAGTTGGTATATTCAGGCACCTAGCAAATCTCCCTGGAATAGGAAAACAATAATTCTTAAATGAATGAGTGGATAGATGAATGGATAACTGATATAAACATTTTTAGAGAAGAGTGGAGAAAGTTAGTTTACTTAAATCCTTGTTTATTGAAGCAGAAAGCTAATAGGTGGCATCTAAAATTGATCAATAAATATCAACTTATTTAGAATTATAGTAATAACTGCCAGAAGAGCTAAAAACAGAAATATTTTAAGATGATTACATCTGTTTTTAACAGGACTGTGAAGGAAGAAGTGGGGCAGAGGACTGAGGATTTTTATTGTAAACCTTTCTGAACTCTAATTTATAAAACCATGTGTATGCAACACTTTGATGAAAACTTACTGTGTGTTTAATATAATCAATTAGCAAGGAAAATATAAGTGGATTATGTAAACAATTAAAAATACATAGTAAAAATTTTATTATATTTGTCCTTATTAGTAGGAGACAGAATTAACAATGAGAAATGGAAATTATGAATAATAACAATAATAAAATGACTTCAATATTCTTTTAAAAAATTTCCTAAATTTGATTTTTTTGTAATGAAAAATTTCAAGCAGAGAATGCATATACATAGGCATACCTCTTAGCTTTGTCAAATCTTACATTAAACTTATTCTTGGGTTCCTATTCTTTGGTTTGCCCTTTGGGTGATGTGACTCCCAACCATGATAACGCTGATTCATGAGCTGAGAGGTTTGCTTCTGAAATATTGACAGATGACTCTACATATTCTTAAAATATATATATATATTTATATATATTTATATATTATATATAGAGAGAGTATGCGAATTGCTGAAATCTCATAGTACTGGTTTTCACTTTTTAAAAATTATTTTTAAATTTTTATTTTTTATTTTCATAGATTTTTGGAGAACAGGTGGTGTTTAGTTACATGAATAAGTTCTTTAGTGGTGATTTCTGAGATTTTGGTGCACCCATAACCCAAGCAGTATACACTTTACCCGATGTGCAGTATTTTATGCCTCACCACCCTCCCACCCTTTCCTCCGCGTTCCCAAAGTCCATTGTATCATTCTTATGCCTTCACATCCTTATAGCTTAGCTCACACTTATTATATATATATACACACACACACATATATATATATCACTGTTTCTAAGTTTATAGCTTTGCTCCCCCATATATATATGACCCATATATGTATATTAGATACATATATATCTCTCCCACAATTTCCTCATCCACTTGTTGATTGATGGGCATTTGGGCTGGTTCCATATTTTTGCAATTGCAAATTGTGCTGCTATAAACATGTATGTGCAAGTATCTGTTTTGTATAATGACTCCTTTTCCTCTGGGTAGGTATACAGTAGTGGGATTGCTGGATCAAATGGTAGTTCTACTTTTAGTTCTTTAAGGAATCTCCACACTGTTTTCCATAGTGGTTGTACTAGTTTACATTCCCACTAGCAGTATAAAAGTGCTCTCTTTTCACTACAGCCCTACCAACATCTATTAGCTTCTGATTTTTGGATTATAGCTATCCTTGCAGGAGTAAGGTGGTATCGCATTGTGCTTTTCATTTGCAATTTCCCTGATAATTAGTGATGTTGAACATTTTTTCATATGTTTGCTGGCCATCTGTATATTTTCTTTTGAGAACTGTCTTTTCATGTCCTTAGCCCACTTTTTGATGGGATTGGTTTCTTCTTCCTAATTTGTTTGATTTCCTTGTAGATTCTGGATATTAGTCATTTGTGGGATGTACAGATGGCGAAGATTTTCTCCCACTCTGTGGGTTTACTCTGTTTACTCTGCTGATTGTTTCTCTTGCTGGGCAGAAGTTTTTTAGTTTAATTAAATCCCATCTATTTATCTTTGTTTTTGTTGCACTTGCTTTTGGGTTCTTGGTCACAGAGCCGTTGCCTAAGCCAATGTCTAGGGGTTTTTCCGAAGTTATCTTCTAGAATTTTTATGGTTTCAGGCCTTAGATTTAAGTCCTCGATCAACCTTGAGTTGATTTTTGTATAAGGTGAGAAATGAGGATCCAGTTTCATTCTCTACATGTGGCTTGCCAATTACCCAGCACTATTTGTTGAATAGGGTGTCCTTTCCTCACTTCATGTTTTTGTTTGCTTCATTGAAGATAAGTAGGCTGTAAGTATTTGGCTTTATTTATGGGTTCCCTATTCTATCCAGTTGGTCTATGTGTCTATTTTTTATACCAGTACCATGGTGTTTGGTGACTATGGCTTTATAGTATAGTTTGAAGTCAGGTAATGTGATGCCTCCAGATTTGTTCTTTTTGCTTAGTTTTGCTTTGGCTATGTGGGCTATTTTTTGATTCTATATGAATTTTAGGATTTTTTGTCTAGTTGTATGAAGAATGATGGTACTATTTTGATGGGAATTGCATTGAATTTGTAGATTGCTTTTGGCAGTATGATCATTTTCACAATATTGATTCCACCCATTCATGAGCATGGGATGTGTTTCAATTTGTTTGTGTCATCTATAATTTTTTTCAGCAGTGTTTTGTAGTTTTCCTTGTAGAAGTCTTTTACTTCCTTGGTTAGGTGTATTCCTAAGTATTTTATTTTATTTTTTGGCAGCTATTGTAAAAGGGGTTGAGCTCTTGATTTGATTCTTTGGTTGCTGCTGGTGTATAGCAGAGCTACTGATTTGTGTACATTAATTTTTGTATTCTGAAACTTTGCTGAATTCATTTATCAGTCCTAGGAGCTTTTTTGAAGGAGTCTTGTTAGTGTTTTCTAGGTATACAATCATATTATAAGCAAACAGCGACAGTTTGACTTCCCCTTTACCAATTCGGATGCCCTTTATTTCTTTCTGTTATCTGACTGCTCTGGCTAGGAATTCCAGTACTATGCTGAATAGAAGTGGTGAGTGGGCATCCTTGTCTTATTCCAGTTCTCAGGGGGAATGCTTTCAACTTTTCCACATTCAGTATTATGATGGCTGTGAGTTTGTCATAGACGGCTTTTATTACATTAATGCATGTCCCTTCTATGCTGATTTTGCTGAAGGCTTTAATTATAAAGAGATTCTGGATTTTGTGACATGCTTTTTCTGTGTCTGTTGAGATGATCATGTGATTTTTTTATGTGCTGTATCACATTTATTGACTTGCGTATGTTAAACCATCCATTCCTGCATCCCTGGTATGAAACTCATTGATTCGGTGGATTATCTTTTTGATATGCTGTTGGATTTGGTTAGCTATTATTTTGTTGAGGATTTTTCCATCTATGTTCATCAGAGATATTGACCTATAGTTTTCTTTTTTTTGTCGTGTCCTTTCCTGGTTTTGGTATTAAGGTGATACTGGCTTCATAGGACGATTTAGGGAGGAGTCCCTCTTTATCTTTGTGGAATAGTGTCAATAGGATTCATACCAATTCTTCTTTGAATGTCTGATATAATCCAGCTGTGGATCCATCTGGTCCCTTTTTGGATTTTTTGGTTGGCAATTTTTCAGTCTCGCTGCTTGTTATTGGTCTGTTCAGAGTTTCTATTTCTTCCTGGTTTAATCTAGGAGGGTTGTATATTTCCAGGGTTTTATCCATCTCCTCCAGGTTTTCTAGTTTATGCATGTAAAGGCATTCACGGTAGCCTTGTATGATCTTTTGTATTTCTGTGGTATTGGTTGTAATATCTCTCATTTTGTTTCCAATTGAGGTTGTTTGGATCTTCTCTCTTGTTTTCTTGGTTTATCTCCCTAATGGTCTATCAATTTTATTTATCTCTTCAAGGAACCAGCTTTTTGTTTCATTTATCTTTTGTATTTTTTTTGTTTCAATTTCATTTAGTTCTGCTCTGATCTTTGTTATTTCTCTTCTTCTGCTGGGTTTGGGCTTGGCTTGTTCTTGTTTATTTAATCTCCTTGAGGTGTGACCTTAGATTGTCTATTTGTGCTCTTTCAGACTTTTTGATGTATGCATTTGAGGCTATGAACTTTCCTCTTAGCACTGCCTTTGCTGTATCCCAGAGGGTTTGATAGATTCCGTCACTATTATCATTCAGTTCAAAGAAATGTAAATTTCCATCTTGATTTCATTGTTTACCCACTGATCATTCAGGAGCAGGTTACTTAATTTCCATGTGTTTGCATAGGTTTTGTGGGTTCCTTTTGGAGTTGACTTCCAATTTTATTCCACCATGGTCTGAGAGAGTACTTGATATAATTTCAATTTTCTTAAATTTATTGAGACTTGTTTTGTGACCTTTTATGCTCTACCTTGGAGAAGATTCCATGTGCTGATGAATAAAATGTATATTCTGCAGTTGTTGGATAGAATGTTCTGTAAGTATCTGTTAAGTCCATTTGTTCTAGGGTATAGTTTAAATCCATTGGTTTTTTGTTGACTTTCTGTCTTGATGACCTGTCTAATACTATCAGTGGAGTATTGAAGTCCCTACTATTATTGTGTTGCTGTCTCTCATTTCTTAGGACTAGTAGTAATTGTTTTATAAATTTAGGAACTCCACTGTTAGGTGAATATATATTTAGGATTGTGATATTTTCCTGTTAGACAAGTCCTTTTATCATTATATAATGTTAATATATAATGTCTTTTTATATATGTTTTATATATAATGTTTGTCTTTTTTACTGCTGTTGCCTTAAAATTTGTTTTGTCTGATATAAGAATACCTGCTCTGCCTCACTTTAGGTGTCCATTTGCATGGAATAGCTTTTCCCACTCCCTTAACTTAAGTTTATGTGAATCCTTACGTGTTAAATGAGTCTCTTGAAGACAGCAGATACTTGGTTGGTGAATTCTTATCCTTTGGTTGGTGAATTCTTATCCATTCTGCCATTCTGCCATTCTGTATCTTTTAAGTGGAGAATTTAGGTCATTTACACTTAACGTTAGTATTGAGATGGTCGCTACACATTCTTGATAGTAAAGGTAACAGTACATGTGCTACTCTGGAAGGAATCTTATAAATTACAAGTAAAATAATTTTGCTGAATTTGGATAGGCAAAATAATGGTTCATATTTGTATTTCTGGATATTTTTATGTAATAATACATATCAGTCAAATCCCAAAAACAATTTTGTTTCTGGTAACTCAAAAATATGAATAGAATATATAAGACATATATATATTTTTATATATATGTGAAAGAGTAAGATCTGAACATTCTTTTATAATGCTATGTACTCTTGTGCATAACTGAAAGTCAACTTACGACACTGGAAATCTGTTCTTTACATGTCAAGTTCATCCTTTGAGTAATAAATCTCAGTTGTTTCCATTGAAATTTGTAACCTTATCTCTAATCTGTGATGTAGAATGCCATTTTGGTAAGAAATGTGTAATAATCCTATTCTCACTTTACTGTAAGGTTCAAATTGCTCTCTAATAACTTTTAGAAACACTTCTCTTACCTGGTTATAATCTACTACTCAGTGAAGACAGTGAGTGTCACCTGACTGACTTGGGGAACAAGAAAGCCACAATACTCTTGAATCCATCCTACTCACCAAATTAATGAGCTGTACTAGCACCTGCCTCAGGGAAGAGTGTGTGATCAGCTCTCCTATTCCTGATGATGCTGTCATGGTGATGAATGGCTGAGCGATAGATTCTGGGGAAAGAAAGCTAGTTTAGTGAAAAAAAGAAGAGCACAGCCTGTTTTAATAAGAACAAAATTAGTATTAGCACCCTTAACCATTTTGACCAACTGTAACTCTCGAAAATATTAACAGGAATATCTTAACAAGTTAACTCTTCCTACATGTTTATTGTCCTTGCTAATGACAATTAGCAAAGAGACATTAGCAGAGAGACAGCCAGGTTTTAAGCTGCCAGTCAAATATAGACTTTATATGAACAAAGAAGGTAGTTACTAAGCCTAGTGGTCCTGTAGACTGTCCAGTGAGCTCGCAGCAGAAAAATATTAACATAAAATCATTGGGAATTATAATATTTGATCCAAGATTTTACTAAAGTTATATTAAGAACCTAAAATTTGGTTACAGAAATGAGAAAATGTTTATTTTCTTCATGTGGAATCTTTAATGCTTAATTATCATGTTAATGTAACCATAAGATTTTTAACATTTACATTTTTTGCTAATTACAAAGTATAAACTTTAGGAATTATTTTTATTGAAATGGATGTAAGGACTCCATAGACAAAGATCTATAAAAATGTTTTCTTTTCTAAGCTTTTCATTTCCTGAGGAGAATACAAAGAAAACCAATCAGAATTAATATTATATACATTAATACTAACACAAGTTTTGCAAATATGCGTTGGTATAAGAGCACATTTTGCAATACTACGTTCAAATTTCAACTTGTTAACAATGGTAAATTCTGCTTATTCCAATTCTCTTGTAGTGACATGCACACACGCGCGTGCACACACACACACACACACACTTTATCTTCCTCATCCTCCTTTTCCTACTCTCCTCCTTCCTCTTCTTCCTCTTCTCCCTCCTGCCTTTGTCATTTTCTTGATAACTCAATAACTCAAAGTTCAGTTAGAGAATAATGGAGAAAAACATGAGCAAGTGTTTTAAAAAGTAAGGCTTTTTGTTTTTCTTTTTTCTGAGGTGGAGTCTTGCTCTGTTGCCCAGGCTGGAGTGCAGTGGTATGATCTCGGCTCACTGCAACCTCCACCTCCTGGGTTCAAGCAATTCTCCTGTTTCAGCCTCCTGAGTAGCTGGGATTACAGGCGTTCGCCACCATGACCTGCTAATTTTTTTGTATTTTTAATAGAGACGTGGTTCACCACGCTGGTCTCGAACTCCTGACCTCGGCCTCCCACAGTGCTGAGATTACAACGTGAGCCGCAGCGCCTGGCCTTTTTTATTTTCAATGTTTTTCTTTAAGTCCAAATCTGTCTCATTGATAGAAATCACAATAAAATTTGGAATGGTACAAAACTTCCAGCTAGGAACTTTGACATATTTGTGGGCCTGAATTGTTTCAGTGCCCCCTTGGCATGTGTTTACAGTGGCATAGTGTTTCTGGCTATTAGATAAAGTATAAAATAATACTTTCTATAACCACTTTAAAATTTCTGATATTAAATTTTTATCAGTTTACTCAGGTATTTGGAGTCTCCCTGTTTAAAATACTAGAAGTATTATTCAGTGTTTAAAGAAGACAAAGGAAAAGAAAAAAAAACTAGTAGAACTTTCCCAAGACTTTATCATCCTGTGGGATAGATTGTTTCGGAAGTTAAATTCTCCTTCCTTGTTTCCCAACACATCTAGTGGGATCTCTCTTAAAGGTGCGGTGACTAATCTTTTCCCCTTGAAAAAAAATGATCATGTTAGTGAATGCTGACTCTGCCTTTCAGTTTCTTAGCCACAAATGTCATTTTGCTACTGTATCTGAAGCCATTGCTTTGACAGCTTCAAATTGTCTAGTACAGTGCACAGGAAGTTTTCTTGAATTATTGATAAATCTGCATAATTTAGGGAAGTAGAAAATGGCAACTCAGGAGAATTAACAGTTGTTCTAATCCTTTATTCAGGGATATGGCATTTTTACATGTGTTGCAGAGAAGGAAGATCTCATAACTAAATAGCTCATTTTGTAGAAAGACTATTTATATAGGGAGACATAAAGGACATTTGGATGAGAAATCTTATTCATCAGTGTATGCCCTGGATACTTTGTACTTTATAGTGAGTATTCAACAAATATTTATTGAACACTCACTATAAAGTACATTTGTTGAACAATATGGCTCTATCTAGATATACATATATATATATATATAGGGCTCTCTCTATATACAAATACTTATTGAACACTCACTATAAAGTACATTTGTTGAACAATATGGGTCGGTCTATCTATCTATCTATCTATATATATGGCATTCTCTCTCTATAGACAGATAGATAGATAGATATAGATAGATAGATAGAGAGCCATATTGCTTGCTTTCAATCTCAGCAGATCCCTAAAATTCAGTTTCAAGTTACGATGTCAGCAAAAGGAATGTAGCTTGATCTAATGTTCAAACTGTAAACTACCTCAAGGTAGTAGTTCATAAGATATCTGAAAAATATTGAGTATTACTGTAATTCCTTCAAATATTTAAAATATTCTTAAATAGTCCTACATGAGGCATTTTTGGCAATCTCATTCACAGTTTGAGCAAATAATGGGTTACCAACAATAGTTAGAATACTGAAGTGTGTTAGTCCATTTTCACACTGCTAGAAAGATACTACTTGAGACTAAGTAATTTATAAAGGAAAGAGGTTTAATTGGCTCATAGTTCCACATGGCTGGGGAGGCCTCAGGAAACTTTCAATCATGGTGGAAGGTGAAGAGGAAGCAAGGGCTGTCTTCACATGGCGGCAGGAGAGAGAAGAGTGAAAGTGCAGTAAAAACGGCCATTTATAAAACCATCAGTTCTCCTGAGAACTCCCTCACTATTGCAAGAACAGCATGGGGAAACCACCCCCATGATCCAATCGCCTCCCACCGAGTCTCTCCCTCCACATGTGGGCATTAAAATTCTAGATGAGATTTGGGTGGGGACACAGAGCCAAACCATACATGAAGGTACCAATAATTTTCTTAAGAAAAATAGATACATTCAGTTATATTTTAGAATAACATCAATCACTCATTGACTTTCCAATAAGTGTTTTTGGAGCTGGAGGAAAAGCAATGGCTATAACAGCTAAGGATATAGTAATTGAACAAAACCAATGCTTATCTAATCTGTGCTCCAGCATCTGAAAATGACTATCATTCATATGTTTGGTAATTATGACTTAAGGCAATATTTTTATCACAGGCAAAATTTACATATGTGTACATTTCAATATCTAGATATACTATTACTCTCTTCCCCCATGTCACAAAGGTGGACATCATCCCCAGAAGGGAAAAAAAATCTGGTCAAGACAGTGGTTTTGAACCTTTCTATGTATTATAACCACCTGGGAACTCATCAAAAATGCGGATTTCTGGACTCCTAGGACCAATCTCTGAAATTTCATAGTCTTGGAGTTTGGCAATGATAGTTTTAAAAAGCTCTTCAGATGATCTGAGACAGACCATCTTTTGAGAAATATTGATTCAAGGGACTACAGTTTTGCACAGTGAAACAAGTAACAAGATAAATGAGTATCTTTTATATATGTCTTATCAATGTGCTGTCTGGCATATGTGTGTGTACATACAGAAGGTTCACGTGCATTCTTCCAATATCTGAAGATGATGTTATTAAGCCAATACCAGTTGTACAAGCACTTAGCATGATAGTGGTAGAATTTATGGTGGTTCAAAATCATATTATTGAATGTTTTGAATGTTCTTTACATATCTTATTCTTTTTAACTCCCAGAGGACTTAACTTTGTCCCTTAACACTTTATATCACCTGGAGTATGTCATACAAAGTGTCAGCCATAAGTAGTAACTCAATGAATATTAATTAGTAATGGTTCTTAACCTAGGTGGAACATTAAGATCACCTGGAAAACACTGAAAAGATACTAATGTCAAGGACACTCCCCAAACCAATGGAATCAGAATATCTGCAGATTGGGATCTGGTACAGCCAGGGTTGAGAATCACTGAGCAATACACTCTCCCTAGATCTCGAGTGTTACCAATTGCATACATTCCAAATTTATATGATTGGGCTTATGAGTATATGTGTGTGTATGTGCATACGTGTTTACATGGGGTTTTTTCCTGCCAAAATTCATAATGACAGATATATAAAACACTATATTTTTTTCCTTTTCTTGGATGCATGAGGAGAGCATTCTCCAATTTAGCCAAATATCTATTTGAAGTAAAAATTTTGGTCCAGAAACCATGCCTTACTTAACAGAATCTTAAAAGATCTTTCCTGAAATGCATACACTGTTTAAAATGAAATATTCACTGTTCAATTTAGAATTTAAGAAATTATAATTCTTTTTTTTTTTTTTTGAGATGGAGTCTTGCACTGTCACCCAGACTGGAGTGCAGTGGCACGATCTCGGCTCACTGCAAGCTCCACCTCCCCGGTTCACACCATTCTCCTGCCTTAGCCTCCCAAGTAGCTGGGACTACAGGTGCCCACCACCATGCCTGGCTAATTTTTTGTACTTTTAATAGAGACAGGCTTTCACCGTGTTAGCCAGGATGGTCTCGATC
This sequence comes from Mandrillus leucophaeus, assembly GCF_000951045.1. Taxonomy (NCBI): domain Eukaryota; kingdom Metazoa; phylum Chordata; class Mammalia; order Primates; family Cercopithecidae; genus Mandrillus; species Mandrillus leucophaeus. Next base: position 482,418 of record NW_012110230.1, read on the forward strand.
TCCTGACCTCATGATCCACCTGCCTCAGCCTCCCAAAGTCCTGGGATTACAGGCATGAGCCACCACGCCCAGCCAGAATTCATTGTTTTAATAACTGACATAATAATTGAATGAGTTTACTGATGAAAATATGATGACTTGAATAAAAATAAATATTAAATTAAGAACACAATGAACTATCACTAGCAAAAATCCTGGGATGGCATTCATTTAGCTAGCTGGAATTACAATTGTTTGTTATTTCCATCTGTTCTGGGCACACCCACTAGAGTGGCCAAAAATAAAAAGAATGAAAATATCAAACATTGGTTTGGACGTGGAGCAACATTGCTGGTAAGAGACACAAAACTGTACATATTGTAAAATCCAGAATACATAATGCTAATTTATGGTGATAGAAACCATGTAGGATGACGGAACTGGCTGGGAAGAAACTTTCTAGGCTGATGAAATCTATATTTTGGTTAAACCAGTATATATATTAGTTAAAAATAATCAGTTATAATCTCCACAATAATAGTCTGTATAATTAATATTTGTACCTTTTCCTGTAAATAATCATATTTCAATATAGTACTCTTAGACATATTATGTGAATCAAGTTCTAACTATTTTATAAAGTAAAAAAGTAATAATCTCCAAGATTTTAAGACTGGGGAAAGCCAATACGTCTATTTTCTCTTTTATAATAATATTGATTGGGCACTTTACATTATCTCATTGAATACTTAGAAATGATTTGTGTTAAATATCATTAAGCCTATTTTAGAGATGAGGAAACTAAGACTTGATGAATGTTCCAGGAGGCCATGAATTGGCTAGGAGGAGGAAGAAATGGAGCCCCTGATTTAATGGTCATGATATTTAGCAGCAGAGGTAGGCAGTAAATGTCATCCTTCGAGAACTCTCAGGCTAAAAAACTTCAGGATATTTTTCTGCTCAGGTCTGCTGCCTAGGCCAGGTGTAAGATGTCGTAGGGCTGTAGGTTCCCTCTGAGGCTTCTGGATTTGGGGAGGGTTCAGGAAACTCTCATCTTGTTCTCACTAGGTCATATTACCAAAGGCTTCAGTCTTGTAACTGATTTTAAGTGTATGAAATTGCCTAAGTACTCCTGCAGAAGCAGCTTTTACATTTCGTCTGAATCTATCTGTTCCAAAAGTACACTCACTCTGAAAGCAGAGACTTGCACGAGGTGCTGAGCACACAGAATGAAGAAGTGGGACAGTCTACCATCTTATTTAAGATGACAAATTACAATGGAAAACCAGTATATTGACTTGTGTAACTGAGAAGTCTACTGGAGTCTGACTTCAGGCATGGTACAATCGAAGGTCAGGAATCTGTCTTCCTCCAACTTTCAGCTCTTCTTCCTGTGCATCACGTTGTTTTCAGGCAGGCTTCTCTGGTTCTATGGCTGAGAAGGCATTGAGGAGTTCTGGGGTTACAGTATATTCTTTCTGGATGGTTCCAACAAAACTCTTGGGGCCCACATTCATTGAGCTAGCTCGAATAACAATTATTTGTTATTCTCATCTATTTGAGGCATTTACTATTTTTCTCACTTCATCTGTTGGAAATGTGGAGGTATAGTGTGTCTCACCCTGCACTACTTGCTATCACTTGGAAGAGAGTCTGCTTGGCAACTATTATCATTTTGTTTTTTTCCTATATATGCTTCCTCATAATTAAGCTACACAGTCACTTGGCGGTGAAAGGTGCTTTATTCATAATGACCAAATTACTAGATGTGCTTTATGAAGTGTTATTTTTTCATTAAAGACTTTCCATTATTTCAGATTTTTAAAAATTTACTGAAACAATGAAATACAGCAAACATTGAGCTGTAAAGTATATAATTCTAAATAGAACAGCTTGTGCAAAAATAAGTAGACTCAATTTAACGCCTTACTCACCTAATCCTTACAGGAAATTTACTTACAATTTGCATTTGAAACCCAGATTTTGATTAAAATGTTTGTTTCTCTTAAAGTGGATTCACTGTTATGTACCATTGTATCATAGTTCATTGATTCTAGTTCATTGAACATAAATTGCATTCTAACCTCACAGATGTTAAATGCTAAAAAAAAAATTGACTTAGAAACGATGAAACGTCGTATTTGCAGATTCCACTGGATTTATAATGCATGAGAATAAGTCAATAAATATGTCTGGGGAAAGAAAGAAGGAAAGAAGGAAGGAAGGAAGGAGGAAGGGAAGAAGATTGTGGAGAGGGAGTAGGAAGGAAGGAAAGTAAAAAATAAAGCAGAAAAGAATAAACCATAGGCATAGTTCTGAGGCTTTCTTGGTGGAAAAGTGTTCCAACTTTTCTTTTCACGGATGGAAACTTTTATTAGGTCAACAGCAATTTGGCTGCTCCCAAGTTAATGAAAATGAAGCCACTGAGTAGACATATATGTATTTCCAGGACTATGAGCTCCTGCATGCTTTTCTTTCATGTGTAAGGAAGGAAAAACAGATGTAGCTGCCTCAGGACTTCAGTGTAGGTGCTGCACCGTGCTGGTTCCTTTATACCCTTCAGATATTACTTTAAATGTCACTTCCTCAGATAAGCATTCCTGGACTACCCTATCTAAACTATGTACCTTCTTATTATTTCCTCTTAGAGAAACTTATCCTTTGTTCTCTTCAGACTATCTACTTATCCCCATAGGGGGCTCACTAAGTAGGCTTAGAGTGTAACTCATTTCCAAAAGCATATATAATTTGACAGAGATATCAAAGATCAAAAAAACATTTAAGAACCCAAGGAATTAAAGCCTATGTGCAAGTTTCAGATCGAAAAACAAACACATGTACTAAGAGTTATTAACCTCAAAAACAGAAAACTCAAATTGTATCATTACTACATGATAGTAAATGAGAACAAAACTCTGTACCCAAGGCAATGAGAGTGAAGGAAACATGGAGGTCAACTTGACTTACCTACATGTTTCCCTGGTGCTGTACTGCTACTAAGTTATATGTAAGATTATGTGATGCTAGCTCATCTTCTTTCTTCTGGACAGGTTACTTTTAAACCAAGCCAGAAAGATGAGCTGTATTCCTTTTAATATTTTATTAGAGAGGGTGAGAGCCTACTCTGCAAATTTAGGAACTCTTTCTTAGACTAAATTTGAAGCCATATCTTTTGTAAATTTTTAATGTAATGTTTCACTTTAAGGCACTTTATTACACTGTTTTTACTGATGAAGGAGAGGGGTGAGTTTATTAGTACATAAGTTTGTTCTCCTCTTGCTATCACAGGACATTATATCTGGGAAAACACCCATGTAGTTTGTGATAGCTGGCACCTCTGTTCTCAACTTCAGTTCCACCATCTTTTCCTTTGCATCAGTTACAATCCATCATCCTAGGTAAAATCCAGAGGGAAAAGACTCCTGAAATTCCACCCCAAAGCTGCACTACCTTTAGAACTAATTCATGAGGTATTGCCTCATCATAGTGTGAACATCTCTACACAGTAACTGATACAAGTTTCAGATGTTTCAGATGATATGTTTCAGATGATATGATTATTCTGACGATGATGATGTTTCAGATCATATGATTATTCTGACGTAATATAATCTCACGACGGGCGCAATGGCTCACTCCTGTAATCCCAACACTTTGGGAGGCCAAGGTGGGTGGATTACCTGAGGTTGGGAGATTGAGACCACCCTGACCAACATGGAGAAACCCCGTCTCTATTAAAAATACAAAATTAGCCGGGTGTGGTGGCACATGCCTGTAATCCCAGCCATTCAGGAAGCTGAGTTGCGGTGAGCTGGAGATTGCGTCATTGCACTCCAGCCTGCACAGCAAGAGTGAAACTCCGTCTCAAAAAAAAAAAAAAAAAATATATATATATATATACACACACACACACACATATATAATCTCTCTACATATTTATAGTTCAAGACAGCATGATAACCTCACTAATCATGTATTAATAATAAAGGTTTGGTTATGTAGCAACTACAGGCATGTATTTTTTTAAAAAATTATACAGGAAGTTAAAATTAACTGATATGACTTAGTTCATTTTCATTTTTCCAGTCATCTCTATTTACATTATATTTTCAAACATCCTATTGTAAAATAGTAAAACATACCTGACTATACTCTTATATGGGAGTCATAGGATGTAGACCAGATAAAATACTAATTTCATTTAATTTAGAACATAAAGAAGTAATATTTTTGTTATTTACTTGTCTTCAGAAAAAAGTTATTTTTTTATCTTTCAATTTGAACAAGGAGAGGACAAGTAAAAACAGAGGTTTAAACAGTTGCATATTTTGGTTGCTGAAATGGTACATTATATTAATATATATACCCACATATATTTTAGAAACATATATAAACACCTTTATAATAATTTAAAGGCTCTACAGATTAAACATATTTTATGCAATAGGTAATAATTATGTAGTAATAAATAATACTGATTGGCAAACACAACAGTATTGTCCAATTAGGATTGTTTGCAGTTTCCATGAAGTGACATTCTACTGTTTGTCTTCTACCACTTGAAAGAACAGATTATCCCATAAGCCTATAGATAAATATTGCCTGGCCTTCTCCAGTGCTTGAAGACTTATGAATTTAAAGGTCCTTGCCCTTACTTTTAAGGAAGAGGTGGCACTTCATGAAGTTTGTAATCATATCTCTTACTTTTTCCCCCAGATTCTCAAGCTTTGGAAATGACACTGTGTTAATTCTGGAAAATGTTGTTCCAGGTGCTCCTTCCTCTACACAATGCTAACATTTGCCTGGAAAAGCTGGAGGAGTGATTAAATAATTAAAATATCTCTATAATTTGAATCTTATCTAATGGTGAATTCCATGGCAGAATTATGGAGAATGTCTAGGCTGTTTATGATTAACTAGGTTTGTTATTATAGTGTAGCGCCTGCTTTCAGCATGTCTTTGGATTTGATGTGGCATGATTCCAAATCCGTTTTTACTCACATCCTTCCTGCATTTTCAAATAGACGGAACATTAACACTGCAAGTGAATTGCTGAAGAAATAATTACTGAGATATTTTAAAGCGCACTTCTGCCATTAAGTGGAACAACTGAAAAAAGAAATGGAAGAGATATATGTTTTAAGCAATAAAAGCTTAAATATGAACAAAGAGGGTTCAAAAGATGAAAGTAGTACTAATGCAACTTTTCACTTTTTGTATTTTTTGGGATATACTTTTGGCTCTGTAGCCGAAGGATGGCCTCTCGATTTAACTATGAGGAAATACTAAAAGTAAACCGAAATACTTATAATCTTCTATTTTCTTTTCTATTAAGAAACAGACAATTGTTTCTAATGCTCAGACCTGAGTGGATCTGCTGCAACCCAAGACTGAACTGAGGAGCACGAAAGAGGGTATGTCAGAAGACAGAGAGAGAGAGAGGGAGGGAGAGAGGGAGGAAGGGAGGGAGGGAGGGAGAGAGAGAGAGAGAGAAAACAGAGAGATGATAACAGGACTCTAAAATCTTTATATTTAGCTTTGTGAAATCACAATTAACATCTCTACCAGGTAGACACATGCACACATACCAAATATGCCAAAGAAACCTATAATTTAAAAAATTATCTTTGGGATTTGATTACTGTCTCACCACAGCTCTCTGTTAGTACAAGAAAATTGAGGGGTGCTTGTGAACACTCGTGACTGAAAATGCCACCATTGTTGAGGATATTAGGTTCTGTGAAATGGCTTCATGGTTTGGCTCCACATCAAGGATGGGGTGTGCAAGAATGAAAAGGGAAATAATTTCCGAATATATTTCCTTCATTGCTGTGACTTATTGCTTACTGCATATTGGCCCTTTGGCTTTTATACTATAAAAAAACATAAGTTCAGCTATATTCTGTTGGCCAAAGGAAATCATGACATAAACTGCTAGTTGTACTGTTTCTTTCCTGTTTTGCAACCAATATAAAATACTACATTTCTCTACATTAAAAATATACATAGTATATTGAAATGCTTCCTCAGGTTTATAACTACTATAAAAATAGCCAGGAAAAGCCACTGGCGGTAATGCCACTATTTTTAACCATGAACTGTATTCTCAAAATACCATAACTAGATAATTGGGACATAGGAGAGTTGTCTTTCTGTGATTTTGAATTCTAGGGATTTGATGTGAGAATAAATTTTAGGTTGATTTTATTGTTTTAATGGGAAGTTCATCTGCATGATCCATTAACAATGAAATGCAAGAGGCCATTAAAGGTGAAAAAGTAACTTTCCACTATTTTTCATGGGTGTTTTCAAAGTAAGATAAAGATTTATTTTCTGACACTGTACAGTGACCACAGCCAGGGCCAGAGAAAAGTGATCTCCCTTGAGTTGTCTGCAGTCTGCACTCTGACTTCCTCCTCTTGGCCCAGTTTAGTCCAGACATTTCAACAGCTTGACTAAGCCTCATCACCAGTTAGCTGCCAAATTCAGTGGCTGCCAATACCACTAGTAGCTTTTTAAATACACCTGTTGCCAGCACTATGTTTGAGTCAAGAAGGCTAGACCTTTCTGGTCTACCCCAGTGGCTAAGATCTCTTTCAAAGGAGAATTATTTTTAGTATTACTTCATCATTTTTCCTTAAGAAAATGTTTTTCTGGCAAACTTCTCTCCTTACAGAGAAATTGCATTTACACTGATCCCAGTACATAACATCCCATCTGGGTTAGCCTAGGGAGAAAGAGTAGTTTCAATAATTGATATTACCTCTAATTTTTAATTTTGTGGGGCCAGTAAGATATACGAACAATAAAACATAACAACTTGGTGTAAACTGAGAGGTTTCAAGTGTAACAATCAAAAACCACTTACAGCAAAGTTAATCTGATAGTTAACGGTATGTATTGCATGGTAATTAGGTATAAACACTAAGCAGTTCATATAAAGGAGTATAATTAATGTGTTTCATGAAGCCAAACAAACATTTTTGGAGCAAGCTTGGTGGGGAGATGAATAGAAAAGCAGCTAAAGCTAGATTCTGCTCTAAAGATCCCTGGATCAGAGATCCTCTTTGGTCAGGTTTTTCTGGGTTTCCATTGGCATTTGCTCACAGCCAGGAGGCCAGTGGCCAGGAACAACTTTCCCTATCCACCACAAAGGTGATAAAAAGCTAAAGAGAAAAAGTGTGGTGGATTCAGATCTGACAACCTTCCCAACCTTTGAAACACTGTATGACTATTTAGCTCTAGCTTAGCAGTACTTTAAGGTGAAGAAATAGGACATATCAGAGCAATTCAATACTTTGGGCACCGTATAACCACTGATAAGGATTCTTCCTAGACAGTCTTTTCAGCTAGTAGGACTTCATGAGCTCATTTTGATCCATTTGACTATGAGTCAGTGTTCTCAAGGTGTATGTGTTTTGCTTTTACCAATGGAATACTTGGTCATAGATAATCGGTAGTTTATTAAAATGCAAACAAACCAAAAACAGCAAACTGGCTGGGCACAGTGGCTCATGCCACTTTGGGAGGCCAAGGCGGGCAGATCATTTGAGTTCAGGAGTTCGAGACCAGCCTGGTCAACATGGTGAAACGCTGTCTGTACTAAAAATACAAAAATTAGTCAGACGTGACAGCACATGCCTGTAATCCCAGCTACTCGGGAGGCTGAGGCAGGAGAATCACTTGAACCCGGGAGGCGGAGGTTGCAGTGAGCTGAGATCACGTCACTGTACTCCAGTCTGGGTGACAGAGCAAGATGTTGTCTCAAAAACAAACAAAACGAAAACAAAAACAAAAACAAAAAACCTTACACATACATCTGGTCTGAGGTTGACATGTCTTTACCCTGAGGATATCTGGTTATTTTTTTCCTGCAACATGTGCCTGTGTATGACGCAAGTGACACTGTTTCTATTTGACTGACAGATTTGGTGTGACCTGATAAAATGATCTGGTTCAAGTTCCAATTTCATTGACTTCATTCTTGCCTCCTTTCTTACCTGACATTCAATACATCAGCAAATTTTGTTTGCTCTTAGAGATGGAATCTCACCATTTTTACCACCTGTACTCTGGTCTGTCATCAATGTATTTTACCTGGATCATTACAATAGTCTTCTAACATCTACTTGCTCTTATGCTCAATCTGTTCTCCACAGTGCAGCTCTTCTCTCCCAACCCAAATCAGATTTGGTCACTCCTCCAATGGCTCTCTTTTTCCTTCAGAATAAATTTTAAAGGTTACAAGGTTCTACAACTATACCCTCCTTGTACCCTACTCCCTCTTCTGATTTAGTCAGCTGCTCTCCCACCGCTCACCGAATTCTAGCCTACAATGACCTCCTGCCTATTTCTCAAACATGCCAAGCCCACTTCCACTTAGGGTCTTTGCATTTGCTGATCCTTCTGTGTAAAATATTCTAACCCTGGGTAGCCAAATGGCTCATTTTCTCACTTCCTTAGTTCTCTGTTCAAATGTCAGAGAGATATTCCCAGACAAACATATTTAAAATAGCATCCTCCCTCCCCATGTCTCCTTACCCTGCTTTATTTTTCTATGACTCACTATCTGGCATAGTAGGTATTTATTGGCTTTTTTCTTTTGGCCTTTCCCACTACAATATAAGCTCTATTGGAGCAGGCACTTTATATCTTGGTGAGCTGTTGTATCCTCATTCCTTAGAACATTGCCTAGCCTATTTACGAATACTTGTTGAGCCACATGAATCAAGGCCTCCTCTTGAGATCGTGAACATTTTCATTTATTTATTTATTTTTTTGAGACGGATTTTCGCTCTTTCACCCAGGCTGGAGTGAAGTAACGCGATCACTGCTCACTGCAACCTCCTCCCCGCCTCGAGTTCAAGCGATTCTTCTGCCTCAGCCTCCCCAGTAGCTGGGAGTATAGGCGCCTGCCACCACGCTCGGCTAGTTTTTGTGTTTTTAGTAGAGACAGGGTTTCTCCATGTTGGCCAGGCTGGTCTTGAATTCCTGACCTCAGGTGATCCACCCCTTCGTGGCCTCCCAAAATGCAAGTATTACAGCCGTGAGCCACCGCGCCCGGCCGTTTTTCTAAAAATAAACTTTCCAGATCTTAACTTCAAGGCTTTAACATTTTAAATGTTTGACCTATAACCTACTCATTCTTGGCTCTAATCTTTTTGGCAGGGAAGTTAAACTAGTGAGGCCTATGAACAACAGCAACCATTTAATGAGCACGTCTTATATGCCAAGCTCTGTGCTGAAGCACTTTGCTTTATCTCACTTAATTCTAACTATGGTCCTAGAGGCTGGTATTACAACTAATCTCCTTTTACAGAGGGTTACTGAGACTTGGAGAGGTTAAATAACTTGCAGCCAGGTTACAAAATTAATCACTGAGTTGAGATGAGAATTTAGGTATAGCCGACTCCATACTGCCTCCTAGCCGTCTCCTCCAGTAGTTCATGCCCTGTTACTGAAGTAGTGAAGTTGCTGGTGTCAAAGCATTCCTTTTGCAGTTTCCTGTACTAGGGTTCCGGGTGATTTTGCACACATTTATTTCAAAGATCCTCCGTACCACACCAGGGAGTTTACCTTTTGGAATGTTGTAAAAGCCACTGTCCTCTATGCTGGGGCACTTTCATGCAACGTTTGCTTAGCCTAACTCAGGAAAACGCCTTTTGTTTTTGTTTTTGTTTTTTCTCATTTCCCTGCACTCCACATTAAACACAGAGGTAGTTTAAATCACCTGGTAAAAGAAGATGGGATCACAAACGCTGTGGTCCAAAAGAAAGGGAACATCAGTAAGTCTGTTACCGCTTGCAAGTGGGGGCACTTACATATAAAAGAAGAAAAAACAAGTTCTTAAAAAGCAGCGGACCCTGGGTTCGGTGGGAAGTCGGCCTGGAGCCGGGGAAGAGAGCTCAGGGGGCCAGACGCGGTGCCCCGCACCACGCTAGGCCTGACAACCGGAAGAGAGGGGCCCCGGCTCCAGTAGGGAAACCGCCGAGGCTTCCCACACTTCAAGGAGCGCCAGGGACGCAGGCGGGAAGCCTCCATCGGGCAGCCGGCC